>NC_057737.1:35090773-35185885 GCF_004010195.1 Chiloscyllium plagiosum
GCCCCAGCCTATTCAACCTCTGCCTATAGCTCAAATCCTCCAACCCTAGCAACATTCTTGCAAATCTTTTCTGAATCCTTTCAAGTTTCACAACATCTTTCCGATACTTGAGAGGGTGCAGAAAAGATTTACAAGGATGTTGCTGGGACTGGAGGATTTGAATTAGAAGGAACAGGCTGAAAAGGCTGGGGCAGTTTTCCCTGGGACTTTTAGAGGTGGAGATTTATAAAATCATAAGCATGGATAAGGTGAATAGCCAAGGTCATTTTCCTTGGGTGGAGGAATCCAAAACTAGAAAGCATAGGTTTAAGATGAGAGGGAAAAGATTTTAAAAAGGCCTGAAGTGTATATGGAATGAGCTGCCAGAGGAAATGATGGAGGCAGGTACAATTACAACATTTAAAAGGCATCTGCATGGGTATATGAATAGGAAGAGTTTAGAGGGGTATGAACCAAATACTGGCAAGTGAGATTAGGTCAGATTGGGATGTCTTGTCAGCACAGATGAGCTGGACCAAAAAGTTTGTTTCTGTGCTGTATGACAGTCTATTTTCTGGTTATTTGAGACTAAACAAGCACTGTGGTGCTCAGTGATAGTGGACAAGGACAGTGTGACACTGTTGGTGAATGGGAATTGAGGCTGTTAATAAAGTATGGCATGTGGATAATATTTTATTGACTGCCTGACCAAATAAGAACTTATCAGCTTGCCTCCTTCCTTTTGCTCAGGCTTCTCATCCATGTCTTCCTGCCCCTACTGCTCCTTTCCTTTCTCAAGTTCCTATTCTTAGCTACTTATTATGCAATTAGTAACAAGCTGTCTTCTCTCATGATTATATGGAGCAGCAAACCACAGAATTTTGGCACCAATTCTGCTGAGTTCTGCAGGGCCCATCCAGGCAGGAGAAGCATTGTTCCAGCATGCCAATTATCTGCTGTAAAAAAAAATGTAGCAAGAATGTTTTTTGTCGTTGTATGCATTCTGTACACTTATATGTGGATCTGATGCTGGAGTCATTAGGCAAATGCCTTAGACATTAGAGCTGATGACCCTTGTCACTTAATAGTCATCCTTTGGCAATGGTGGCTCAACTGCAGCTTGTACAGTGGACCACCACAGAATAAAGCCATCGTGCCTACTAGCAGGATACTGGACAACGACCTGAATGGTGCACAGCTTTTAGCCACATATATTGAAGGGCTTTTGGCCAAACCATCGATTCTCCTGATTCTCTGATGCTGCTGTGTTTTCCAGCACCACACTCTCGACACATATTAGGCGGATGTCAAGGCAATAAAACCCCTTTCAGTACAGGGCATAATTAACATGCAGTTTCTACACAGCAATGTGCATGTAGGCAACAGTACCTGCAACATAAGCCTGTAATCCTAGTAAAGCTGTGTTATGACCAGGCTAGCCCACCTCAAAACATTTCAAGAAGGTAACCCAGGCCCTAACCTTTCTAGTTGTTTTAAGTAGGTATAAAGTGGATATTCCAGGAGAGATGCAGCTGTCCCAACCACTCAGTTTTACATAAAACGATTTATTTACAGACTACTGAATGAAACACGAACAAAAGAGAACCAAATTTAGAATAACTTACCCTACTGGAAGCCCAGTCGACTATTGTAACTTAATGATATTGTTCCAAATACTTGAAACATCCACATAAACACCCCCTTGACAAAAAAAGGTAAAATCAAACACAGGTTCTTATAGGATAGATATCAGAAACTAACCCAATCGAATCAAAACCCTAATCATAACACTAACCTTAACTGATGTAACTTTCAGTATAGTTCAGGTCATTTAATAAATCATTTCCCATCCCAGAATCATATCTTAATAGTGGATATTCTTTTGAGACTTGTAATCACAGGCAGGTTGAGCACAAACACCTATACACTACATCCTTCCATATGTAGATGACATGTTTGCAATATTTCAATCACATTAAAGAAGTTTGTTACCCCGGTGAATATGTTCTGTCCTTCACGCAGTTTACCGTTGAAATTGTTCAATCAAATGAGCTCCTCTTTCTCGATGTACAGTTAAGAAGTCAGTAAATAGTTTCTTTACTATTTACCAAACATTTCTGGTCACTGGTCAACTTTGGGATTCCTTCAGTCCCAAATGCTACAAGATCAATTTTATTGACAACTTTATAAATAGGGCCCTAGCTATCTGCTCACTGTATAAGCTTAACTCTAAGATAGACCGTATTAAAACTCCCCTGCATTATAATGGATACCCTGATCCAATCATCACTGAGTGCATATTATGAAAATCCTGTGAAAGGGATGGTGTTACAAGGTGTAACCTTTGGTTCAGCTCAGAATGTCCTTTCAGGGCACTTCCATTGAGGTAAGTGCTATGACAAGTTCAATATTCAGTCAGCTAGCTCATCTATTGCAAAGTTGCAACCATGTCCCTTATTTGTGCATTTACTTGTGATTTAATCAATGGTCACGTCAATTATTATCTGAAATATTACGTCTGGATTTTCTTGGAATAGCAATCATTGCCAGATTTTCCTCTCCTGCTCCTACTTACTTCACCCAGTTGAGTTCTGCATTTCTGGTTGGACTTCCAATCCTGGCCTCCTTAGAAACATGGAAAATACCTGAAATTGGTGTCCTTTGTAGTGTGGATCATGAGGAGAAGCTAAGCAACACTGCTTTCTACAGTACTAAGCATGTTCTGCTAAATTAATTCACTCATACTTTTGAAATGTTTTGGGACACTTTAAACAGCTTTTCATTGTTAATTATGATTTCTGGATGAGTGTAGTAAATGATATGGTGAGGTATAAAGGAAAGTGACAGGAGGATAAGGTGGGTAATCAGGTTGAGTCAGGAGAGTGGCTTGGTCAGGTCAGGAATAGTTGTCAGAGCAGGTGCTAGTTATGTTATTGTGGGACAGAGACAGGGTGGTGGGGTTCATGAAGTAGTTATAGTAGGGCAACAGCTGAGTCCAGTCAGGAGTATTTCGGAGATCGGGGAAGTTGGAGACTTTAGGAGGAGTGGTCAGAGTAATAATTGAGCGGTAGGAGCATTAAGATTGGGCTGAATTGGAGGGTCATGAAAGTATTCAGATGGTGAGAGATGGTCAGCTCAGATTGAGTGGAATGGGGGCGTGTCAGGACATTAGGGTTTGTCAGGAGGGTCAAAGATGATCGTTGTCCCATGCAATACTTTGGAGCATATCCTCAATTTGCAGATGGGACTTTGTATCTGCTTGGACTGAGCAATACTGTCACAGATAAATATGTGTGCAACAAATAGATTGGTGAGGCTGATGTCAAGAACATTTCTCCCTCTTGTTGGTTCCCTCATCAACTGCCATAGGCCCTGTCAAACAGCGTATTCCTTTAAGACTACAACAGCTCAGTGAGTAGTGATACTACTGAATTATTCCTCATGATGGCCATGCAATCTCCCATCAGAAGTACATTGTGCCCTTGCTACCCTGGGCTCATTTTCTAATTAGTGTTCATAATTGACAAGAAATTTCCTTGCTGATTATTTGGCCTGATGCAACAAGATTTCATAGGGTCAATGTTAACGACTCTGTAGGTGATTCCCTCCAAACTGTATAACACTTTGCTGCTCCCTCTGGTGATGCTGATCTCAAGAATGGTGATTGCTGTGACATGTGTCATTGGCTGTAATATACCAATTGCTTGAGTATTACTCTTTCAGGCTGCTGCTACTTGTTGTAGCATAGCTCTTCTAATTTTGGCAAAAGACCTGAGATGTGAGTATAGAGAACTTTGCAGAGTCAACATGACTGTGTTCACTGTAGTAATTTCTGATGCCTGGGTTAATGTCAAGCAGTCTGCCCAATTTGATTTCTCTCTTCAGACTTTGTGACTGTTTTATAGAACTGATAAGTGGCTTATTAGGGAATTGCTGTGGACTTTGAGTCATCTTGTAAGCCAAACAGATAAGAAAAGCAGATCTTCTTGAAAGAACTTTGGAGAACCAGATGGGTTTTAATGACAACCAACAGCGATTTTGTGACTGCCATTAGATGTAGCAGATTTATTTAAGTGAAGTGAAATTTCGCCATGTGCCGTGGTAAGAGTTTAGCTCATGTACCCAGAATGACAGCCTATGTTTCAGTGTTACTAATCCATTGACAATATTGTTATGCCACTGCCTTCCCAAATGTGATTTTAAATAAAACAACAATGCAAAAATGCTCAACACCTTTGGCAGCATTTGCGGTAATGAAGAACTTTATTTTTTTTAATACAGGATTCTGGCATCCACAGCAGATGCCAAAATAATATTTCAAGTCTATCCCTTGAGATTTTCCCAAGGCCTAATTTTGATTTTTGGGAGACATCTTTTCATTTTCACGAACTCATTCGATGATAACATCAAATAATAGCAATACTTTTTTTTAATTATCATATGTGGTATTGGGCTTGCACAAGAGGAGAATTAAAATACTTCATCAATATCTTTAATAATGGTCAATTCTCCACTAAATTTAGAGCCACAGCACCCAAGCAAAACATTAATTTCCCAGATGCCAGCGTATTTAAATTAGTACAAAATAATAGGCTTAAACTAACAAAAGTTATTTTTCAATAAAAGACACACTTCCACACAAAAGTCTACCACCATAAGCTATCTTCCACAGACTGGTGAGATAACAGCTTTCCATTGTACAGGTACAAGGCCGAAACATTTTAACCACGCAGTGACAAACCTCTCTATTACACTGCTGATCTCAATCTCAGACTAAATTTGACAATTAATGGTGCTTGATCCAGTCAAATCCATTACATTTTTTTTCCAACTATGGTAGCTCCAAAACTTATTCAGCCGTAAACTAGAAGTGAAGCTGCCCATGTCCAGGTGCAGCATGTACTGGAAGTACACTTGCGCAACTCAAGTGCCAGGCAATGACCATCTCCAGCAAAAAAGAATCTAAACATTGCCCCCTGATATTCATTGAAATTACCATTGCTGGGGGTTACATTGACCATAAATTGAATTAGACTAGCCATAAAATACTGTGGCTAGAAGAGCAGATCAGAGGCTAGAAATCTTGCAGAGAGTAACTCTCTTCTGGCTCCCCCAAAGCCTATATATCATCTAAAAGGTACAAGTAAAGAGTGTGATTGAAAATCCCCATTTGCCTGGATAATGCAGCTCCCACAACATAAGCTTGACCCCATCAAAGACAAAGTAGCCTGCAAAAAGCATAGGGAAAACTAGACCATTTTTGGAGGAGCAGCTGATTGTTTCTTTCCATTCTATTTATGAGATGACTTTTCACTCACTGGTGGATTTGTTTTGTGGGTAATGTGAGAACGTTTGAGGACCTGCAACAATCTTGTATTATGAGCATTGATTCATAGTATTTCACCTTTGTATTATAATTTGCTAATTGTACTTGAACAATTTTTGTTTGGTAATATTGAAAATTTCAAGTTTATCGTGAATAAAATGAAACTTGGTCTTCATAATGATATTCATTGTTCTACTTTTTAGCCAATCACTGCTTTGTCATAAATTGTCATTCCCGTCATTACAGGTGGATATGCAGCAGCCAAAGCTGCTAAATACGCAGGTATTTATTTTTATTTCTATAGATGATAATGGCATCGTAATATTATAAGAAATGAAATGTAGAATTAATATTCTTGATACGTTTATGATCAAAATGAGTAACAGACATGTAGGAAAGTGTTATTTCTTCTGTTTCTATGTTTGAACTCTACTGATACTCACTCATGCCTTTTGTAATGATAGTTTAATGCATGGTAGATTAATGAGTAAAGTTAGGGCGTATGGGATTCAGGGTGAGCTTGCTAATTGGATATAAAATTGGCTTTACTGTAGGAGACCGAGGATGATTGAAGGCCTGTGACCAGCAGTGTTCCACGGGGATCAGTCTTTTATATAAATGACTTTGATGACAATATAGGAAACAGCTAGTAACTTTGCAGATGACACCAACATTGGTAGTGTAGTGGACTGTGAAGAAAATTATCCAAGATTACAGAGATCTTGATCAATTGGGTCAATGGGCTGAGGAGTGGCAGATTAATTTAGATAAACGTGAGGTATTGTATTTTGATAAAACAAACAAGGACAGGGCTTATATATAATTAATCATAAGACCCTGGGTAGTATTGTAGAACAGAGACACCTAGGGGTTTAGTTACATAATTCTTTGAAATTTGTCACAGGTGGACATGGTGATTAAGAAGTCGTTCAACACACTTGCCTACAATGCTCAGACCTTTGAGTATAGGAGTTGGGATCTCATATTGAGGTTGTACAGAACATTGATGAGGGCTCTGCTAGAGTACTGTGTGCAATGCGGTCATGCTGTTATAGGAAGAATGCTATTAAACTGGAGAGGGCTCAAAAATGACTTACCAGGATGTTGCTGGGAATGGAGGGTTTGAACTACGATGAGAGTCTGTATAAGCTGGGACTTTTTTTCACTGGAGCATAGTGATTTACAGAATCATGAGGCATAGATAAATTGAATAGCAAAGGTCTTTTCCCTAAGGTGTGGAAGTTCAAACTAGGGGGCATATTTTTTAAGGTAAAAGGAGAAAGATTTAAAAAGTCATGAGGAGCAATATTTTTACATAGAGACAGGTTAGTGTGTGGCAGAACTGACATAGGTAATGCTGGATGGAAGTACAGTTACAACATTTAAAAGACATTTGGATAAGTACATGAAGAGCAAAGATTTGGAGGGAAATGGGCCTAATGCAGGCAGGTGGGACTAGTTTAGTTTGGGAACTTTGTTGGCATGGACTAGTTGGACTGAAGGGTCTGTTTCCATGCTGTATGACTCTATGACTTCAAGTTCATTGAGATGAGCTGAATGAAAAAATGTTGGTTGTCAATTATGTAATTTAAGATTTTTTTTACAATTTTGCAATTACATTGTAAATGCAACCACTCTCACTACTGTGCCTCAGCAGTTTTATAGTTCAAAATACAGGTTTATCATCATGACTTGGCGGTACCTTTTATCCAGAGGGAAGATGGTACTTGTACATTATAAGTACATTAACAGCCATTGTAGTCAAATACTGCTCCCAAATACACCAGTTCTACTATGCAAATATTTAGAAACAGAAATGAATTAACACTTGTTGGGAAGGATTGCTGGAATATCCATTGAAGTGGAAAAGTCAGTTGGCAGCCCAACCTAATTGATACTCCTTGTTTAACAAGGTACTATGTGCTTCCAAAATGTATCAGCATCGATTTTGTACAATATTTGCCCTTCTGTTCCATTTTGTATCAGATATAGTCGGTTATTGCCACCCATCATTGTATAGATGATAAAATGGTTTACATGATTCTCATGTAAGTTAAATTTCACATGCACTATGCACAAGATAAGAATTGCTAGACAAGTAGTCTTATTTTAATCCAGGTTTTCATGTTATCCTAAAGTTTTCTGTACCTTGTTAGTTGGAATAGAATAATTGCATTCATCTTGAATATTTCTGGAATGGGACTGCTGCTGGTTTGCATAAAGTTAATAATAGATCCACTTTCCATGTGACTGGTCTTTAACTGTCATTACTTGTCAGTTCTCTGTCTTTGCAGATGGCTATGTGGCCACTAAAGCTGCTAGATATGGAGGAAAGTTCTTCTACTTATATCATTTCTGAAAGCATCAATTATTATTGTACAGTATGGGATATTAGTAAGAAAATCTTGACAAGAATAGAATGTATATAAGAGTTTATTATTCAGAAAAGAAGGAAAATTTGTCTAAATATTGCTGTTAGCTCACCACTCTTTACTGGTTAATTAGCAATATTGCATCAACTAAATTAATTGTCGAAATGAGAACATTTAGGGGACAATGATCACGACATCATAAGATGTTGTTTGCTTTGAAGAAGGAGCAATCCAGAGTACAGATAAAGAGAAAATTTCAATGATATAAGAACAGATCTGGCCTGGGTACAGTAGAATCAAAGTTTGGCAGGCAACCTGTAACTGAACAATGCCAACAACAGTTGCCTTTAAAGAGCTCATAATCTATATGGTGGGGAGGGAGGATAAAAGCATAGTCTTATCCAGAGCTTGTCTGATGACAAAAGAAATGATAAGTAAGTTAAAATAGAAAATTTAGTGCAAATAGTAGCTATCAGGTGAAAAATACACTTAAGAATATCCAGGCTGAATAAAGAATCATAGGATTTTACAGTAAAGGAGACAATTCTGCACATTTTGTCTGTGCTGGCTCCTGAAAGAGCTACCTAGCTAGTCCCGTTCTCCAGCTCTACCTCAGTAGCCCTCTCAGTTCATCACTTTCAAATAAACATCCAGGTCTTTTATGAAACCTCTGTAGAATCCGTCTCCTATGGAATCCAAATATTTGGAAGGGAATTTTAAAAAATAAGAAGCAAATAAAGCATGAGAATAGACTGACAATTGACATAACAGGGAACACAAAAATCTTCTGTACGTATAGAAATAGTAAATGGGTGAAAGGAATGTTGGGGGACCAAAATTCTAAAAGGCTGTTTATGCATGGAGGTGGGTGTATGTCTGATATATTAAATTAATACTTTAATCTGGTTTTACCAAAAATTAAAATGCTGCCCAAGTCATAGTAAAAGAGAGAGTACTTAAGAGATTAGATGAGCAAAAAATTAATCAAGGAGGAATTAGATAGGCTGGCTGTATTTAAAGTTGATAAGTGACCAGGACCAAATGAGATGTAACCAAGAATGTTTGGCAAAGGAAGATTGAAAAGCACTAACCATAATTTTTAAATCTCTTTTTGATAGAGTAGTGCCAAAGGAAATTTCAAATGTTGAGCAATTATTTGAAAAATAGTGTAAAGGTAAGCCTAGCAACTACAAACCAGTCAGTTTAACCTTTGAAGTATAGGTTTTACGCACTAATATCAAAGATAAAATCAATAGTCACTTAGATAAATGTGATTGATTTAAGGAAAACCGGCATAGATCTCTTAAGCTCAAATTGTATTTCATTTTTTGAGATAGTGCAGTTGATTTGGTGTACACAGCCTTCCAAAAGGCAAGTTGGCAAAATTGGATGCCATTGGGTTAAAAAGAACTGCAGCAACACAAACGCAAAATTAGTTTATGACAGGAAGTTTATGACATTTGTTTGTCTGGATTGGATGGAGGTATGTAGCAAGTTCCCAGCTGTTGATATTGATATTAGGACTTCTCCATGTTAATGACCTAGATTTGGTTGTATACAGCATGACACAAAACTTTGAAGTATTGTGAACAGTGAAGTGAAAAATGGTAAACTTCAAGAAGAGACAAACTGGCTCAATGGGCAGACAGCAGATGAAGTTGAATGCAACAAAGTGACTTATTTTGTATAGAAAACAGCAAGAGGTGATATCAATTGAAAGGTACAATCCAAAAGAGAATACAAGAGCAGAGGGATCTGAAAGTCTGTGCATAAATTATTGAAAGTTGCAGGTTGTGTTACTTAGTTTTTGACGCCCCCACTAATGGGGACTTTTGGATGGCTACCCTACCTGTTTGCTTCAAGACCATACATTTTTCAATAAAATAACCTCTCATTTTTCTACATTCTACATTAATGTGTATAAACCTAAACTGTTGAATCATTTTCCCTAGGATAATCCTTTCATCTGAGTGAACCATGTCTGTTCTAAATAGAATCATAGGATCATGCAGTGCAGAAGAGGTCTTTTGGCCTAACGAGTCTTCACTTAAACATGAGAACCTAATGCTATTTCCCAGCACTCAGTCCATAGCCTTGAATGTTATAATGTGCAAAGTGCTCATCTAGGTACTTTTTAAAGGATATGAGGCATTTCACCTCTACCACCCTCCAGGTAATACATTCCAGATCATTACCATCCTCTGGGTAAAAATTAATTTCCTTACATGCTCTTTAAACCTCCTGTCCCTCTCCTTGAACTTGTTTCCCTGAGTAATTGGCCCTTCAATTAAGATGAAAAGCTGCTCCTTATTCATTCTATTCATGGCCCTCATAATCTTATGCACCTTAATCAGATTGCCCTTTAGTCATCTCTGCTCCAACTAAACAATTACAAACCTATCCAACCTTTCTTCATAACTTAAATTTTCCACTCCAGGCAGCGTCCTGGTGAATCTCCTCTGTAACCCCGACTCCCCACCCACCCATATCCTTTCTGTAATGTGGCAACCAGAACTGCGCACAGTGCCCTAACTGTGGTGTCATGAAAGTTCTGTGCAATTCTATAATGACTGCCATGCTTTTCTAATCTATGTCGTGACTGATAAAGCTATGTGTCCCATATGCCTTTTTCAACATTCTACAAATATGCCATTCCACATTTGTAAAGTTATGTCTTTTTTTTCAAATAGAGTCCAATGTTGTACCCAGTATTCCAGATGTGATCTTTCCAATGTCTGTAGAGCTACTATAAAACTTCCCAACGTTTAACAACAGGCAATATCTATTTGCCTTCCTAACAATTTCCTGTACATACATGCTAACTTTGTGATTCAAGTGCCAGAACACTGAGAAGCCTTTGTAACACTAAGTTCTGCAATCTCTCATTGAAACAGCATACTGCTTTTTCTGTTTTTCCTGCCAAAGCAGATAAAATTCACATTTACCAACTCAATGTGATATTTTTCCCATTCATGTATTCTATCTTCTGTCCATAACCCCTTGTAGATTCTCTATCTCTTCTTGAAAACTTACTTTCCTACTTATATACCTAGAAAGGTGAGCTGATAAAGCATGGTGCTGGAAAAGGCACAGCATGTCAGGCATGCCCGAAACATAGACTCTCTTGTTCTTTGGATGCTGCCTGACCTGTTGTGCCTTTTCCAGTGCCACACTTTATTAACTCTGATTTCTCCAGCATCTGCAGTGCCCAATGTCTCCTATACCTAAAAAGATAGGAGCCTTTCTTTTTCTTATGGGAGCTTCATTGATAAGGCCAGCATTTCTAGCCCATCCTTAATTGTCTCTGGGAAGGTGAAGGTGAGCCATCTTCTGAAACGACTGAAGTGCAATTGGTGCAAATGCACTGACATTGCTGTTACAATGGGCTTCTGGATCGAATTCTTGATCAAATAATGTGTAGGGTGATATCATTTCAAACCAGTAAACTGTGTGACTTGGAGGGAAGCTTACAAGTGATGGTGCTGCCCTTGTCCTTCTGGAAGGTAGTGATTATATGTTTGCAAAATGAAAGGAGGTAGGCAGGATGTTGCCAGCGCGTCATGTATAACTTTAAAAAAAAATTAGAGGTGTGAGCATTTCTAGCGAGACTAGCATTTCTTGTTAATCCCTAATTAACCTAAACTGAATAGCTTACCACATCATTTTAGAAGACAGTTAAAAATCAGCTGCAAGATTTCGATGGTTATATAGCGACCTCACTATAGTAGGGACTCGGACCTTCAGGCTTACAAAACGAAATCTCTGTTCTGTCTCCCTGTGAATGGGTAGGTATTATCATTCAAAGATGTTGTAGAAAGAAAGAAAACTCTGAATTCAAGCCAAGACCTAGGTCCAACTGACCAGCTACTGAATTGGGAATTGCCACTGTTGACAACAACATGATATTATTGCCAAAACAAATGGGAGAAGTCACCTCATTCCACCACTTGTAACTTGGACATTGATCCGTACACTATGTATCTTTTTTGCCTATGCTTTCCAACTTAAAACTATTTGTCTCTTCTGTTTTGTCCACCCTACGTGTGAATGAATGTGTGTTTGTGTTTGGATTTAAAGAGGTATAGTTTAAGTTTTCATATTAATAATCTGTTCTCACTGCATGTTAGATGATTAATTTTGTTTACATTAGATTTTTGCGTTCTATTAATGTTAATGTTTATTAATGTTAAGTAATTAGATACTTCATAGTTAGATGTTAAGCATCCTAGAGATTCACGTAGTCATATTTTACGTTTGTGACAACTAATCAAATAGTGCGGCTTGATTTCCACAGCACTATTCGTACCAGGGGCATGAGTCAAGATTAGAGTAGTGCTGGAAAAACACAGCAGGTCAGACAGCAACCGAAGAGCAGGAAAATGGACATTTGTGGCAAAAGCCCTTCATCGGGAATCCTGATGAAGAACATTTGCCCAAAACATCAATTTTCCTGCTCTTTGGATGCTGCCTGAACTGCTGTGCTTTTCCAACACCACTCTAATCTTGACTCTGATCTCCAGCATCTGCAGTCCTCACTTTCGCATACCAGGGGCATGACCCTAGTCCAGTTCAGTCTTTGGTCATTCTAACCCCTAGGAAGCCTATCATAGCGGGTTTCAACAACGTCATATTCTTAAAGGAATCTGGATGTAGGTTTGCTCGCTGAGCTGGAAGGTTCATTTCCAGACATTTCATCTTCAGTGGGCCTCCGGATGAAGCACTGTTGATAATTCCTGCTTTCTATTTATATCTTTGGGTTTCTTTGGGTTGGTGATGTCATTTTCTGTGGTGATGTCATTTCCTGTTCTTTTTCTCAGGGGGTGGTAGATGGGGTCTAACTTGATGTGTTTGTTGTTTGGCATTCCAACCAGAATTCTTTCTTCTAGGAATTCTTGTCCGTGTCTCTGTTTGGCTTGTCCTAGGATGAATGTGTTGTCCCAGTCGAAGTGGTGTCCTTCCTTATCTGTATGTAAGGATACTAGTGAGAATGGGCCATATCTTTTTATGGCTAGTTGATGTTCATGTATCCTGGTGGCTAGTTTTCTGCCTGTTTGTCCAATGTAGTGTTTGTTACAGTTCTTGCACAGTATTTTATAAATGGCATTAGTTTTGCTTAAGGTCTTTCAAGTTCATTAGCTGCTGTTTTAGTGTGTTAATGGGTCTGTGGGCTACCATGATGCCAAGGGATCTGAGTAGTCTGGCAGTCATTTCCGAGATGTCTTTGATGTAGGGGAGAGTGGCTAAGGTTTCTGGGCATGTTTTGTCTGCTTGTTTGGGCTTGGGACAAACAGGTGGAAAACTGGTTACCAGGATACATGAACATCAACTAGCCACAAAACGACATGACCCTCTCTCACTAGTTTCCTTACATACGTTTAAGGAAGGACACCACTCTGACTGGGACAACGCATCCATCCTAGGACAAGCCAAACAGAGACACGCATAAGTATTCCTAGAAGCATGGCATTCCAACCAGAACTCTATCAACAAACACATCGAGTTAGACCCCATCTTCTACCCCTGAGAAAAAGAACAGGAAATTATGTCACCACAGGAAATTATGTCACCAACACAAAGAAACCTAAACATAAATAGAAAGCAGGGATTATCCATAGTACTTTGCCTAGAGGCCCACTAAAGATGTTACCTAGTAGGGTGACGAAACATCTGGAAATGAACCTTCCAGCTCAGCGAGCAAACCAACTTCCAGAACCTCAACCTGAGCTACAAATCTTCTCAAAACTTGTTAAAAGAATTCCTGATGAAGAGCTTATGCCTGAAACATAGATTCTTCTGCTCCTCAGAAACTGCCTGACCTGCTGTGCTTTTCCAGCATCACACTCTTGACTCATATTGTTAAAGCCAAAGGGAAATTGTTAGAATTTCTGTTATTGGAGATATTCACGCCCCAGTATTCATGTGATGTAATTGTTACTTGCTACATATCACCAGGTCTGAATGTTGTTCAGGACATTCTGTGTATGAACACAGACTCTTTCTTTATCTGAAGAATTGTGAACAGTATTAAATATTGTGTAATCATCAGCAAACGTTCTCACCTCTGACCTTATGATGGAGGTATGCTGGATGAAACAGCTGAAGATGGATGGGTTTAGGATACTGCTGTGAGAAACTTGTGCAGTGATATTCAGGAACTTAGATAATTGACCTCCAACAACCACAACCATCTTCCTTTGTGCTATGCATGATTCCAATCAGCAGAAAGTTTTTCCCTCAATTCCACTGACTTTAATTTTGTGTGTGCTGCTTTGTGCCACATTTGATTAAATGGTACCTCGATATCAAGGGCAGTCACTCTTGCCTCAACTCAGAACAGAGGTGGTATAACCAATAATGTGCACATGAAACATAGTCAAATGAGAGAAAACAAAGATCACATAAACTAATGTTATTCAATAATGAGGATAAAGGTAAAGGATATCGGTGGGCCAGAATGCTGATTGATGCATTGGAGAAGTAAACAGGATGAAGAATCCCATGTGGTATGTTGCTTTTTTGGTGCCAGGGTGAGGTAATCTCAAATCAGCTTAATAAAATATTGGAATAGGGTTAAAGTTAATATGAGGCGACAGTGAGTACTGCAGATGCTGGACATTAGAGTCCAGATTAAAGTGCTGGAAAAGCAGAGTAAGTCAGGCAGCATCCAAGGAGCAGGAAAATCGATATTTCGGGCAAAAGCCCTTCATCAGGATAAAGGGCTTTCCTGATGAAGGGCTTTTGCCAGAAACACTTTTCCTGCTCCAGGGATGCTACCTGCCCTGCTGTGCTTTTCCAGCACCACTCTAATCTTGACCTTAAAGTTAATATGATCCATGAACTAACCTACAAAAAGGAAAAGGTGGCAAAATACATTTTTTTTAAAAGCTAGCAAGAACTAGGAGCTAAATTGAAGGGCAAGACCTCACGGTCTATATCTACCTTTTTATATTTTCTCATCAATCAGCGATGTTATTACATATTGGATGTGACTTTTCTCTCTTCTTTGACAATGATATTGCATTTTTGTCATGTGTGGTAGTCCCCAATTCAGTGCCCTAAAAGTCCTCATTGTCTATAATCTTGAGATAATAACTTGCAAAACTACCAGAAACCTAGAGTAGTGACAGGGAAATTATGGAGGCAAACATGTTGATGAAGAAGCGATTTGGGAAAAAGTGATTTATTTCATGCGACACTGCAGCCATTATTGGGAAGGGAAGGAAGTATATGGTTGAGTGAGTAACTTGGCAGTGGCCAGAGCCTGAAGATTAAAAGGTAAATAAGATAATAATTGGGATTTTACTGCCCACAGTAAAACTGCAAAAGATCGGTGGGCGATGTTACGTCACTTTAACCTTGTATACATGTCGACCTTCATTTGCCTGACTCATCAATGTCATCGCCAGAGTCCTGCACAACAGAATTAGGGTGTGCCTCATCTCCCAGAAAACTGGCACCTTTGTTCTCGTTTTCCTTGCCTTGGTTGCAGTGCAGTCATGGTTAAATTCTTACTGCATGCTTTCACTTCTTTGCTTTATCAAAATTTAACTTCTTGTGCTTCACTTGGATAACACACTGAAAATCAAGTCCCACTATTTGCGAAGTCAACACAACAGTTTAAAATTTTATACAAGTACAGAAAAATTCCCCAATTTACCAGTCTGTTAAACCCAGGTTGACTGAAAGCATGGACCAGGTTTCTGTACTTAGCAAGAATTACTATCTATTATAACTAAATAAATTCTAGATAAATAATTATGTATTGCTGACATTTGATAATATTTAATATTTAATAATTAATAAATAATAACATTTGCTAGCTAAACGCTAAACACCCATGGCATACACATATAGACGTTAAAAAATGTTAAGGGCAGAGCGAAATACTGGAAAGGGAATTCAATGACCATAGGGTTCACTGAGATGACTGTTTGACTTGTTCCTCAATCTTCCTTCAGGTAAGTTCACCTGTTTACAGCAGGCATAGATTAACTTGTTCACATTTTTAAATCTCTAATTTATTGGTTAAAATTGATTGGGTGAAATGAACTTGCTTTCTACTGGCTTGATTTTTAACTGCCAAGAAAGGGATAACTCCTTTCGGAGATCCAAGAGCTTCTTACTAAACATGTGCAACCACATGGTATTCAGCTACCTAGGAACCAGTCACATTGTTGTTGGAAGGCAATAAGACCTTTGTCATTGACAACAGAGATCATCCATTCCACAGACAAATCAGCTACTTGTCATTGGCTGAATCTTCCTTAGAAAGTATGGTGGCAATAGTATCCTCTTAGTACATTGGCAGCAGCAAAAAATAGCTCAATATTGTTAAACTGAAGTAAAATTAGAGTTCACAAGGCACATGAGAAAGAAGAGATAACATTTCAATGGGCCCAATGTCTTCTATCAGTACATCGTGAGTTTGTGGAAGTCCCTCAAGGTCAAAGATGACTTGCTTCCACACAATGGGGTGGTGCAATGGCTTAATGGTCCAACCCTAGAGCCACAGACACTGCCATAAGTAGGGCAGTTGGGGTTTGGCGGATGGATGGATGAGATGCTCTGAAGTTTGCACACTCTTTTCATTACTTGTGCTTGCTCTCTATGGCTCCACTCAATGATGCTTGAAGTGGCTGTTGCCTTCATGGATGCTTCTTCTCCAGTTTGTGTGTTTTAGAGCAAGCAATTCCCATGTGTCCATAGGAATGTTGCATTTGTTTAAGAAGGCTTTCAGTGTAATCTTGTAGCATTTCCTCTGCCATCCCAGTGATTGCTTACTACTGTGGAGCTTGGAAGAGAGCACTTATTTAAGGAGTCTTGGGTTGGGTATATAGACAACCCTTCGCAGTTGGTTGTACTTGATCAGTGCCTCAATACTGGGGATATTAGGCCTGGGAAAGGGTGCTCACAGTGATGCACCTATCCTGCCAATGGGGAACTTCCAGGATATTGCAAAGGCAGAACACATGATAATTCCAGGGATTTGAGATATGTGTGGTACATAGTCCATACTTCCAATGGATATGGGCAGATAAGGGTTATGACATGAGCTTGATACTGGTTTTGTGATCTCAGAGTAAAAACACACTGTTCCTCGGTCTTCCAAACACTTGACACTAATCCATGATCTCATCAGGAGGAAAGGAAACATACTGGGAGATCTCAGAGGTGCTATATTTATGACCATCTTCAAGAAAAGAGACCGGTTCAACTGTGCAAATTAGAAGGATTTCCCTACTGTCCACCTCAGGGAATTTCATGATGAGAATGTTCCTCAACCACCTCCAATCGGCTCCTTTCTGAGTCTCACATCAAGAGGCACAATGGATGATTTTCAGTGTGTGACGAATCCAAGAAAAGTACAGAGAATATCAGCAATCTCTATTCATGGCCTCCTTCAATCTCACAAACATCTTCAACTCTGTCAATATCCTCCTCAAATTTGGTTGCCCGAAGAAATTTGTCACCATTCTCCACCTGCTTCGTGTTGACATCCAAGCCATGATCATCATGAATAGATCCAACAACAACACAAATGAGTGCAAACTGGGGTCATACAGGGCTGCATTATTGCACCAGTGTTCTTCTCCATTTTCCTTGCTCCAACACTCCACCCATCTCCATGAAGCTTCCTGCAGGAGTGGTGCGAACCTACAGAATGAACAGGAAGGTGTTCAACATTTACCTCCAGGCCAGAACCATGACCACTCCAATTTATTTCATCAAGGTGCAGTACACAGATGGTGCCTGATTGTGCATACGTTCAAGGCCGAGCTACAAAAATCATTGAATTAACCGAGATGTATGGGAGAATAGGCCTCAGCCTAAATATCTAGGAAACACAGGTGCTCTACCAGCCAGTTCTTTGACCATCAAAATTCATGGCAAGCCCTTGAAAAACATGGATCATTTTCCATACCTTAGGAGCCTCCTCTTGCTTCGAGCAGACATTGATAATGAAATCCATCATAAACTCAATGTGCCAGTACATTAATAGTAAAAGGGTGGAAAAGGGGAGAAGGGCTTATTTGGCTCGAGAAAGAGGATTTACATTTTGAAGCAATAGGTATAGTTCAAGTGCTAAATTGATACTTAGCATCTGTGTGTGCCCATGAGGCACAGCCTGCAAAGGCTACGTTACTGAGGAGGGAACTTAGTCGATTTTTTTTATATTAAAAGGGTTTAAAATTGATAAGATGGTTTGCATAAGCTGTCCATATTTAAAGTTGATAAGAATGTTTGCTGATGACTATACCATGTTTAGCACCATTCGCAAATATTCAGACACAAAAGCAGCAAGATCTGGACCATATCTAAGCCAGGGCTGACAAATGGCAAGTATATTTGCATGCACACAAGTTCTAGCAGTGACCGTCTGCACTAACACAATTTATTCATCTCTAAATTGAGAGAGTACTTGAGAAAATACTGTACATCATCAGCTGCTGCATTACCACAGAAACATAGAACAAGTCCCACAAAGGGAAAAGTCCAGAAAACACAAATCATTGAAGAAGAATAAATCCGAGCAGTCAAGAATAGATGTCAACAAAATCAGTCAACATAACTTGGTGAAGTCAAAGAGAAGCAGGAGAGGTTCTGAAGTATCAACTTGCAGAGGAAAGGATTTAATACTGAATTGAAACTCAATACAAGGGTGGTTGTTTCAGTATCAACTAAAGGCCTGCAATGGTTAAAATCAGTAGATGTTTAACCCAAAAGCATCAAACTGCAAGGCTCGAAGGCTCAGATCTACAGGCAGCTGATCAATTTACCACCAAACATAGAACATGAAACATCAGTGAAACTGTCCATATTGAAGACCAGAATGCTGTTGCAAATTCGAAATGCATACACCCAACTATGTCTCTTAGAGAGAGTGGAGGCACTGCTGTAGGTTGAAAATGAAAGAGAATTTCACTATGAATTTTCAAGTTTATGCAAAGGCTTAGGCAAGCTGAAACAGGTGCACTACATTAGTCTGCAACAAGGTACTAAGCCTATCTGCCTGTACACTCCAAGGAAACTACCTCATTCATGATTAGAGAAAGTGGAAGTTCATTTAGGCAGCTTGTAAAAAAGCAAAGTTATATCACTAGTGGTGCATTGGATAGTAACTTCCCAAACATGAATAGAAAATTGTGGATCCCATTCAACTAAAGCAGTGGCCTGAAGCCATCACTAAATGGCCAGTTGAGGGCATTCATTTGCTGCCCAGAAATGAATTCTTAATCAGATTGGAGAAGATGCCACCATTCTTCTAAAATAAGTGTCATTCCAACATCAATGTTTGTGCAGAATCATACAGTGGTGCTTTGAGACAGTGGCTGTAATGCAATAGTGAGTAAAGTTGAGAAGTGTGTGTGTGTGTGTGAGAGAGAGAGAGAGAAAAATATAAAACAATATTGTTCCTGAATCATTTTAGAATAACACAACAATATAACTGTGTCCCATGAGTATCCTTAGTATTATTTCAGGAACAGTAGCCTGTTTCCAAAGTCAGGAGCTATGAAATGCAATAGATATCAGAAGGCAGAAAATACAGAGTTAAAAATCACACAACACCAGGGTTATAGTCCAACAGGTTTAATTGGAAGCACACTAGCTTTCGGAGCGTCGCTCCTTCATTAGGTGAAGAAGCGACGCTCCGAAAGCTAGTGTGCTTCCAATCACTGAAGCTACATCTCAGGACTCCCTTTCTAACACCAATGTGGGTGGACCACCAAGTTATCACATTTTCAAGGGTAATTGGGGATGAACAACAAATGCTACCTACAAATGCTATCTGCTGTGAATGGGATAAAACTGTTGTGTAGAAAGTGAATCAATCAAATAAAAAATTAATAATCAGCCTTTTCTCCGACATTTCGTTGCAGAAGAACATCTTGCAGAGAACCTGCAACACAAATGAGAGGCGCTGAGATCTGTTTTTACATTCATGTGCACAAGGCAAACATACATATTTGAGGGAACCAAAACAGAAACTGAAAATGACTCTTGCATGAGCTCTCAGTTAAGGGATTAGAACCAAAGAGAAGTACCCACTGCAGAAGCAAAATTTATAAACCCCTTATACCAGTATCCCAACCATGTCTTATGATGCATTTAATTCTCAGAAGAAGGCTGCCTAAAACTCTCCAACAATGGTAATGATACGGGAATGTTATTCCACTTGCAGTCACAATGGCGTATTCACAGACCTATGTATCTGAAAGTTAAGGACATGGGGTTGATATAGTTTTTTTAAGTATCTTATTGAATCCTTTTATTATAGTTTCTAGCATTTTGCCTACAACTGATGTCAGGTTAACAGGTCTATAGTTCTCTTTTTTTTCTCCCTTCCCTTTCTTAAAATAGTGAGGTTCTATTTGGTACCTTCTAATGAACTGAGATCATTTCAAGAGTCTATAAACTTGTGAAGAAACTCCACTAATACATCTACTGTCTGAATAGCCACCTCTTTAATACTCTAGGTTGTAGATAATCAGTTCATCTAATGATTGTAACTCCCTGGTTCTGACATTCCAGGAGGTGTACCAGGCCAGGTTCCAGGAGGTGTACCAGGCCAGGTTCCAGGAGGTGTACTAGGCCAGGTTCCAGGGGCTGTACCAGGCCAGGTTCCAGGGGCTGTACCAGGCCAGGTTCCAGGAGGCATTTCAGGTAATTTCATCTCCAATGACAGTTTAGATACTTGAGATAATTTGAACGAAAATATTATTCCAGATTTTGAAATGCACTCAGAATGCATTTCTGCTGAAAATTGTACTGTACTGTATTTCACTTCATTTCAATGCATAATGATAGCATAAATCCAATCTTCTACTACTAAAGCATTCGCATTCTTATTGCTGTTTTTGAACTGTGTTCTGGACATAATGGCATTATAGTGGCACCTGCCAATATTAACTTCAGAGACAAAGTGGTGCGAGAGTTAGTTTCTACAATGGTCACCTGTGATTCAGGAGAAACTGTCAAATGAGACAACCCCATGGTGACCCTTTGGAAAGAATTGTCTCCATTATCTATGCATGCTTGATGATAGGCGATATTATTAATTGACTGTGGACCTCATTTTGTTCCATAAACAATAACAGATTCTAATAAAGAGTCACTGGACTTAAAGCAGTGACTCTGTTTTCTTTGCACAGATGCTGCCAGCAGTTTTAGTTTTTATTTCAGATCTCCAGCATGTGCAATTCTTTGATTTGTTTCCTAATGATGTTAGATATTCCTATTTTTTTCGGATTTGAATTTTTTCACATTAATTTTGAATATTTTCAATATTGGCTAATTGGGAATGAGGAATTTCTCATTGCTATCATAAAATTTCACAATGTCCCCCTCTATAAGTGGCTGTTCTTTTTTTCCATCATAACTGGTCAATACTTTGTATTACAGGTGGACTCGCAGCAGCTAAAGCTGCTAAATTTGGAGGCAAGTATTTCTACTTTTGTCATTTGTATTAGTATGAATTTTAATGCATTATCATGCACAGACAATTTTTCTAAAGCTTTAAATACATGTAACAATGAGATTAATCATTGTTAAAGAAGAAATATATTTAAAATACTGCAACATTCTTGCTATATTGTCTAAAAACAAGTTTGGAACTGATTTTTGAAAGAAATATCATTCTGCAGTTTGCCTTTGAGAAGTCTAGTAGCAGACATTGTAGTTAACTGGGTACACAGAGCTCCAACTTCTTTAATTCTGCCAGATATTTATTGTAGGGCATTTGTCCAGAGGAAAACAAAAAGCACCTTGCTATAGGAAAATTAAGTAGAGAACATCCAACCATGGACATAGCAGTAGTAAATATGCTTTGATGAGAAACTTGTCAAAAAAGGTACAAAATTACAAATCAGAGCAAAGACAAATAGCACCAGAGGCAGTAACAGAGTCACAATTTGTTCAGTATTATTCTCCCTCATTAAAATGTTCTATCTGGCATGTAATCTTCTATTCTTAAATCAATAATATTTATTTGACTATTTTCAAATTGTGTTTTATGTTTGTGGCTTGTTTTGATACTCGATCTGTTAGTTTTTGAGTTTAGCTCTTTTTGCAGTATTCCACTATTTCAACAGTGACCATTCTTTCACTGATCACTAATCACTACCTGTTGTTACCTACCACCAACATTCCCTTCAATGCCCCAATGTTATCTTTTTATGTGTTCATCCCCAGGAAGAATTGACTTCCCCCAATTCACTTATAATTTTACTTGCAAAATCTCTACTCTCTAGTTTCCATTCACCAGAATTTTTCTTCAGCTAGTTATTTCCTCCACTACACCTCCAATTTTAATATCTTAGTACATTTTAAACAGTTACAGGTTTCTCATCTGTATTTTTCTAGGACTTTGATCTGAAGTGATACTGTTCTGGGAAGGCAATGGTAGTTGACTGTACTAATACTCTATCAATATCTCCTGAGCATGTGCACGAGGAACTGTGCAATGATAATATTGGGTCACTTGAGACTGAGTGCTGAGGAAAAACATACTACATTTGACCTGCTCAATCATGCTTCTACATATAGTCCCTAGTTAATAAATGTTCACAGCATGCACTACCATTCTGTTCAGTCCTTGTCTGTCCCCAGCTCCTGGATGCTGCTAGCAGTATTTCTAAATGTTGATAATTGGGGATGAGATTCTAAAAATGGCAGTGAATGGCAAGAAAACGTTTGAGGAGAAGCACAATAGCAGCAGTGATTGACTGGTGAAGGACTTTGAAGCTAGCCAGTAATTGGATCACAGGGAGGAAATCTCCAAGGACAGCCCAGCACCTAGCATACATAGCACTGCAAGAGACACCAACCTCAACTTGTGAGCATTGAACTCCATGTTACCCTATCCAGGAGCTTCCTAGAATGTAGAGGTCCCACACAGACTTAGAAAGACTGGAGCAGGAGTAGACCATTTAGAACATTCAGTTTGAAGAATGTCGTTTTAAGGCACAAATGCAGAGAAATCTCAAAAATACTGTCTGAAGTTCATAACTAGCCATACACACTGATAAGCGAGAAGCTTGTGTAGGTCTGAACTTCAAGAGTCAACAAACAGGAACAAGTATATTTATGAGACAATTTCAAAAATTCTCCAGACATCAGGGGGGAAACTGTATTGTCACTGCATACTGCATCACACAAAAGGTAGATGCCAAATACATTTATTTGTTTACACCAGGAATGTCTCTCACCACTTCTGAAAGGGTAAACAAGTGAAATCACAGAGATGTGTCAACAAGAGACTATTTCTCCAGTTACTGAATTGACCATATGGTGGTCTGCTTTGTATTATTTCCAAACTGAGTGAATCCATTAAAATTTACCTGACTTGACAGATTTCAATAATGTATTGCAATGACAGATACAACCAATGGTGTCTGTTGATGAGAACCTAACTAACGTTGTGAACAGCACATTCTTCAAGCTGGCCACAACAGCAGAACCCATTAATTGCCAGTAAGTAAGGAGTTCAACTTTTAACTATTATCATAATCCTTAGGATATTATTGTTTAAACTAGCTACCTTTTAGAATCCCATCTGCACCAGGTTGGGACTCTTCACTCATTGCAGTGCAGAAGAATGAGACATCATCTCATTGAAATGTATACAATTCTTAAGGATAAATGGTGAGAGGACGTTTCTGCTCATGAGAGTGACTAGGACCAGGAGACATTGTCTCAGAATAAAGGGGCACTAATTTAAGACTGGAATGAAGAGGAATTTCTTCTACAGAGGGTTGAGTGACTTTGGAACTTTGCCACAAAGAGCTATGGGGGCAGAGTCCATGTGTATGGTTAAGGATGAGATAGTTGAATTCTTAATCAGTAAGGGAATCGGGGTTTTGGGGAATGGACAGAGCATTGGAAATGATGAACGTAGGATCAACCATGATCCTACTGATAGTGGAGCAAGCTGAAGGGGCACATGGCCCATTCCTGTTCATATTCTTATGATATTATGGGCTTATGTCACAGGGATGATATTTTAATCTTTAAATCAACAAAAGAGTAACATGATAATGTATTCATGTAATTTTGAAAATATTACAAGGTGCTGAGTTAATATTTAGTAAAAAGTGTAAATTTTTAATACCCAGTCTACATTGTCCAAATAATAGCAGTCACTGTGGTTATTCTGAAAAAAGTGTAACCAACAGTCATTGGCACATCATCTAGTCCATAGAACTTGACTTCCAGGAGTTCGGAGTTCATTCAGAATCTTTAGTCATGGACCTGTCTTTTAATTAATGAAACTGATATGTCTTGGCTTCAATGGCAGATTCCATCACTGTCAGAACGTTTGAATGCTTGCTTTCTGGATGTTGACAGTGCAGCATAGAATGTGTTTCACAGTCTGTTCTATTCTGCTTTAGCACTTTCTGCATGGGAATGCCTGGAAGTCCACTTCAGTTCCATTGAAGAATTACATTCTTAGGTCTGAGTAGGCTGTTTGAGAATAACATTACTGTGTTGAATTAAAAAACTTCAAGGATTACCTCCTAACTCTGTAGACCAGGGACTGGTTCATATCACTAAGTGCTTTGGTGTGTAATAAGAATTGTGTTCAGAGATTTACATCTACTCCAACTGTTCTATTTTGTATCAATACCCTGACCTTGGATATCTTCTGGACAGCTGGTGGTATAGTTTGCTTTGGAAGTGTTAGTTACACAACATTCCTGGTAGCAGCAAAGCTCAAGTAGTTTGTTATTATTTATAGTTCCAAGGCCATGATGTTTGAGGAAGCAGAGACCTCTCTCGTGGTCCACACCCACTATTGTGTTGCAATCTCTCAATAGGTAAAAATGTGCAGCCTGAGGAATTCTGCTGACCATGTATTGTGTTCCGTAATAGGACTTGCTCACTGCTGCTATAGAGAAGCATATCGTCAGAATACAAATGAGGTTAACTTGCCCTGTTTGAGGTCAGCGATGAATGGACTTGTTAAACTGAGGAACTGAAAGAAATTAGAAATAATAATATTGAAATGTTAACTGGATTGAGGTTGATTAATCCTCTGGACGCAATTAGTTACTTTCCAGAGTATTGAAGGAGATGGCTTCAGAGATAATGATATGGTTCATTCATCATTCAAAATTCTATAAATTGTGAAAACTTCCTGAATGCTGGAAAGTAGTAGATGTGACCCCAGAAGGGATGGAGAGAAAGATTAGATAACCATAGACATGTAGTTGGATGTTCACAATATAGAATATATTAGAATCTGTTATTAAGGGTGTGGTAACAGGACACATAGATAATGACACTAAAATTGTATAATGCTAAAAGTCAACATTTATTTATAAAGGCAAATCATGTTTGAAAAACCTGTTGAAGTTTTTTGAGGCTGCTACTTGCAGAATAGATAAAGCAGAACCAGTGGAAATCATATTTTTGGATTTTCATAAAATTCCAAATAAGAAGCAAAACACACAGTTAGTAAACAAAATTTAGGGATTGGGTATGCTATGCTGGTATGGATTCAAAATTGGTTAACAGACAGAATTCACAGTAGGAATAAATGAGTTATTATCAGGATAGTAGGCTGTCATTAGTAGGTACCACGAGATCAGCGCTACAGCCACAGCCATTCACATAATATATAAATGATTTGGATGTGGGTATATTTCCAAATTTTCTGATGATGTAGACTAGTGGTAATATAAATTACTTGGACAGGCAAGAACATAACAAATAGAGTGCCGAGTAATGTGAATGAATGAGAATTAAATTTGGAAGGAAAACCAGAAAGACAGAAAACATGTTAACGGTGAGAACATGAGGAATCTTAGTGTCCAAAGAAAAGTGAGTGTACTTGATCGAGAGTCACAAACATCTAGATGCAATATTCAGTAAAGAAGGTGAATG
Organism: Chiloscyllium plagiosum; assembly: GCF_004010195.1. Lineage (NCBI taxonomy): Eukaryota > Metazoa > Chordata > Chondrichthyes > Orectolobiformes > Hemiscylliidae > Chiloscyllium > Chiloscyllium plagiosum. The sequence continues at coordinate 35,116,334 of NC_057737.1, forward strand.
TTTTTCTAATGCTCACCATAAGCAGTTTATTAAAAGTGTCTTGCTACAATTATATAGAGCCTCAATAAGCCTGAGATCTAAGAAAAGATATAGTTGTCACAAAGGGAATGCAGCAAGGTTCACCAGACTAATCCCTGGGATGGCAAGATTGTCTTATGAGAAGCGATTGAGAAAACTGATCCTGTACTTTCTAAAATTTCAAAGAATAAGAAATGCTCTCATTGATGCTAACAAAATACATCCAAGGCATGATTAGGTGGGTGTAAATACAATGTTTCCTTGGCTGATGAGTGTACAACCAGGGAAACTAATCTTAGGATAAGGAGTAAGCTATTTAATTCTGGGTTGATGAAGAATGTCTTCACTCAGAGGGTGCTGAATCTTTGGAATTCACAGTCCCAGGAGGTTGTGGAAGCTCAAACATTGAGCATGTTCAAGACAGAACTGATGGATATCTCGAAATGACTGGCGAAGTGACATTGAAGTAGCTGATCAGCCAAGATCCAATTGAATGAGGAAGCAATCTTGATGGATTGAATGTCCTGGTGTTTATATGGTCCTCGCAGTGGCATTGGCTATTGACAATATACATAAAATAACATTTGATGATGCATTCACTGGTCTTGATATAATACTTATTGTAAAACGAAGTCATTGTCCTCTACAACTATATTTTCCATCTGCTTTCAAAATGTTTTTTCTCGTATACCTTCTGCTGCCATGATAGACATAGACAATTACTTCTCCTTTTCAACTCCTTCACCAAGATCTTCATGCATGACTACATTCCCAGATGGTAAGTCATTCTTCACTCAATCCAATGTCAGATTCATTTGTAATGCAGCTCCCAGCAGATGTTCAAGTAAAATGTACATCTCTTTAAGACATGCAGGCTATCTTTAATCAGATTCCTGAAGAAGGGCTTATGCCCGAAACGTCAATTCTGCTGCTCCTTGGATGCTGCCTGACCTGCTGCGCTTTTCCAGCAACATATTTTTCAGCTCTGATCTCCAGCATCTGCAGTCCTCATTTTCTCCTATCGTTAATCAATGCCAGGTTGTAATGATGTTTGGCCTGCCGTTGATGCATGAAGTTAGTAAACTGTTCAGGAAGTGCAGGCTGTACATGGTAATCATTATAACAAGCAGTTATCTCAAAGTTGGCATCCTGTGTACATTCCACTGAATGATTGTGAGTGAGTCAGAAGTCACGATCCTTCCATCTGTTACATAAGAGCATAAGAAATAAGAGAAGTAAGCCTTTTGGACCCTTGAATCTCCTTTACTGTTCAACCATGGTTATGGCTGATCTGAATATATCCATAACATCACTTTTCAGGCTGTGCCCTTTAGCATTGTGCCTTCCCTGTGTATCAAAACTCTGTCTAGATTAGATTAGATTACATTACAGTGTGGAAACAGGCCCTTCGGCCCAACAAGTCCACGCCGACCCGCCGAAGCGTAACCCACCCATACCCCTACATTTACCCCTTACCTAACACTATGGGCAATTTAGCATGGCCAATTCACCTGACCTGCACATCTTTTGGACTGTGGGAGGAAACCGGAGCACCCGGAGGAAACCCACGCAGACACGGGGAGAACGTGCAAACTCCACACAGTCAGTCGCATGAGGCGGGAATTGAACCAGCGTCTCTGGCGCTGCGAGGCAGCAGTGCTAACCACTGTGCCACCGTGCCGCCCTAATTGAGCCTTAAATATGTTCAGGAGTTAAATAAATTTCTTCCATGGTGTTAAATGCCACATGCAACTGCTACTACATTTTGAAGCACTATTTTCATGTTCCATACATAGCACACTTATATGTTAGTTTCAAATCTAAATGTATAGAAAGAACAGGAGAGTAAAATTCTCGTGCAAAATTGTTTCATCTAATTCAGTGAACGTACTAAATAATTAATTTGTAGTATTTTGGTTAACAGGGTCCAACTGGTTAACTCAAAATGGGCATTTAGAGAGACAGTAATTTTAAGAGTGAACTACAATTGAAAAATGCATATAATGCACGATGCCTTAGAAAACATTGCATTTCCAAAAAGGCATGACCACACATCCAAATGACAGAATATGCTTATTCCTTTCCGCACGACATTAGTATTAATTCAGTCAAGGAATTAACTCATTTGAACTTCCATTTCACCGTATGTTCTTGCAGAAAATGAAACCAGCAGCTTAAGCTTCATGGGAGGTAATCTTCATAATACTACAATGTCTTTGAAACCAAAAGTTCAATCATCTGATGGGTTTATTTGGCATTTTGTGGTTGTAAGTTGTTCTGGCATTTCAAGAGGTCTATCAGAATTAGCTTCATGGAATGCACCAAGAATCATTCCTAAAGCTTTTTAGGTAGATTGACCACTTATTATTAACATTTTAAATTCGTGATGATGAGCTGACTTGAAGCATCATTTCTAGTTTTGCAATGCAATCTCTTGGAATGTTTTAACATATAATGGTAGTTTTCCATTTTGGTTACATTATACTGTAAATACTGTCAATCTCCTCCAGACTCTGTAACACTATGATCAAGCTCATTGTCACTTACCAGTGCAATGAACGCCCATCAACTTTCTTCCTTGGGCTTGTCCTCAGAGACAGCATCCAAGGCTCTGGGCGCAAGGCTATCATGCAATCACATCCTCTGACAAGTCAGCACTTGTGATGTATTTTTCTCTGCTCCATTTCATGCACATTTACCGTAATTTTTTGTTTAATCTTTCTAGGTTTTATGATTTTTGATTCAGATGGTCCTGCATACTAGAAAAGATCCATCAAGAAGATTTTGTGAGGAATGGAGAATTGTTCTCCTGTTCTATTTTTCTCCATTCAAATGATTTCCCATTTCATTACATCACACAATACCTTTGCTCCATGCCTCTTTCAATTATAATTCACTATCAAAATTATGCCCATTTTGTGTTATCCAGTTGGACCCGATTAACCAAAATACTGTAAATTAATTAATGTTTCGTACTTTCACTAAATTAATTGAAACAATTTTGCAGATCGGATGAGCTGAGTGGCAGATGAAGTTTAATTTGGATAAATGTGAGGTGTTATCACATTGGATGAATGTGGGATGGAAAGGAAAATGAGGGCAGGACTGATTTACTTAATGATAAGTTCCTGTGGAATGTTGCTAATCAAAGAGACCTTGGAGTGCAGGTTCAATTTTCCTTGAAAGTGGAGTTGCGGTGAGACAGGATAGTGAAAGTGGTGTGTGGTATGCTTGCCTTTATTGGTCAGTATATTGAGTATGAGGGTTAGGAGGTAATGTTGTGACTGTACAGGGCATCAGTTAGGCCAGTTTCAGAGTACTGCGATCAATTCTGGTCTCCCTCGTATAGAAAGGATATTGTGAAACTTAAAAGGGTTGAGAAAACACTTAAAAGGATGTTGCCAGGGTTAGAGGGTTTGAGCTGCAAGGAGAGGCTGAAGAGGTTGGCCATAGAACATGAGAGGCAGAGGGGAGACCTTATAATATCATGAGGGGCATGGATAGGATGAATAGTCAGTCTTTTTCCCAGGATAGTGTAGTCCAAAGCCAGAGGGCATAGGTTTGAGGTGAGGGGGAAAGATTTGAAAGGGACGTAAGATGCAATATTTTCATGCAGAGAGTGTTGTGTATATGGAATGAGCTGCCTGAGGAAGTGTTGGAAATGGAGGCTAGTGCAATTAAACATTTTAAACAATTAAGCACCCGGATGAGTAAATGAATCAAAAGAGTTTGGAGGTATATGGGTCAAATATTGGCAAATGGCACTAAATTAATTTAGGATATCTGATTCGCATGGATGAGTTAGACTGAAGGGTCTGCTTCCATGCTGTACTGCTCAATAGTTCTATGACTCTAATTAATTTGGCTGTAAAAATATTTGCATTATATAGAGAGGTCATTAATCCAAGACCTTTAATAGGTTGTCACATTAGATCAAAATATTGGAACATTCCTGGGTTACTTCAACGTTGATGCTCTTTCGTGACTGAGTGTAAAATGGCAAACGTTAGCCGCAGCTCTGAAGACATTGTGATGGAATTAGATCATTTGGAGTTGATGGAAACAGTAGTTTCTGGCTACCCATTTAATAATAGCTACCCAATCATTCTGTATAAGTTTTGCAGAGTATGAGTGATTCACCTTTAAACTGTCATCAAAATACACTGCAGTGATTGCACAAGGTCAGCCAGCTGGACATCATAGAATATGGGTTCCCTGATTGGGGCAGTTAATCTGATGCAATCAGGGAGAGTTGGCTGATGTATACAAAATGGTGACTGTCAGAAGTGCTGACATCTGGTACCTGACTCTGTGTAAGACAGTACAAAGGTCAAGGACTGTTCTTGTGTAAATAAAGGGTGACTTGGTGTTGGATATTGGTTTCTGTGGAACTGGGCCCAATGTAGAAAGAATGTTTGTTTGAGGTGGAAAGGCAAGTGAGTCAGGACTTATATACTTAATGGTAAGCTCCTGGAGTGTGTTGCTAAACAAGAGACCTTGGAATGCAGGTTCATTTTCCCTGGAAAGTGGATTTGCAGGTAGACAGGATAGCAAAGAAGGTGTATCTTCAGATACATAAGCAGCAAGACCTGGACCATATCTGAGCTAGGGCTGACAAGTAGCATGTAGATTTGCATGCACACAAGTTTCAGCAGTGAGCATCTGCAACAACAGAATTTATTCATCGCCATTTAGCATTCAATGGCATTACCATTGTTGAATCCCCCATTATCAATGTCCTTGCTGTTACCATTGACCGTAAACTGAACTGAACTAACCAGCCAATTTTTATGGCAACAAGAACAGATCAGAAATTAAGAATGCAGTCATGTTCAACAGCGTGCTTATGCTGTTGTCTTGAACCCCTATGCCTGTCCACAAGGCATAGGGGTTCAAGGGAACTGCGCAAGCACAGTGCTATCAGTATGAAAAAGTAAAGCACTTCAGAAAATATTATAGATCATCAGCTGCTACATGACCATAGAAGCATAGAACGAGTCCCACTCAGCGAAATTTCCAGAAAACAAGAAACCAATGAAAATGAATAAATCAGAGAAGTCAAGAATAGATGTCAACAAAATCAGCCAACATTACTTGAAGTCAAAGAGAAGTAGCAGAGGTTCTGAAGTATCGTGTTGCAGAGAAAAGGATTTAGAACTGAATTGAAACTCAATACAAGGGTGGTTGTTTCAGTATCAATTAAAGGTCTGCAATGGTTAAAATCAGTGGATGTTTAACCCAAAAGAGTCAAACTGAGGTCCTGATTATTGCCTCCCTGGATGGATAAATCATTGGGCTTGTTGGCGTCAGAAAGAAACTCTTATATATCAGCAATTAATTTTTGGGTGAGAGAGTTCATAGGTGACCTTCTTGACTCAGCACCTATTAAGGAACATAAAATGGTGACTTAATGACAACCTAAGGGCCTCAAGTTACCAATGGCCCAATTCATCATCTTTGTAGCTGGGAAAAAGAAAAAGTGGTGGTTTTCTTTCCTGGAGAAATAGGCCTGCCTGCCAGGCCAGGAGAGATGTTTCACTTTCCTCAGTCTGGATCAACTGGGGACAGGAATAGGGAGAAACGGAACAATTGTTGATGTCCAGCTCTTGCCCTTGTCCATGACCCCTGCTGACCCCTACCAACCCAACACTTACCTTCTTGCCTGGATTTCCTGCAATGATTTTCAGGACCTGGAAACTGCTGACTTATGATTGGCTAGTAGCTTCCAGTCAGGCAGGACTTGATTCAACAAGCTTTCCCACTCAAGTGAGTCACAGTAAGTTGCCTTGAAGATTCCCAACCCAGCATTTAGTGCATGGAACACTAAATCTGTGTACAAGGGCAAGTCAGAGGCTGGGGCACCTATGATGTCTAACTCACTTCTTGACTCCCCGCACCCTTTTTACTATTTAGAAGGCAAAAAAAGGGAGTGTAATGAAGCACTCTCCACTTGCCTGAATTAATGCAGCTCCCGGCAGTACTCAAGAAGCTAGAAACCATCCGGGACTTAGCACCACTTTAAACATTCATTTTCTACACTGCAGCAACAATGTGTAAATTTACACTTACAGCAATTTGCCACAGTTCTTTTAATAGCACCTTCCAACCTTTCAGCCTTTACCGCTGAGAAGGACAAAGGAAATAGGATCACTGGATCACCACCATCTTCAAAGTTTCCTTCAAATCACACACCATCACTGAAGCATCCCAGGACTCCCTTTCTAACACCAATGTGGGTGGACCACCAAGTTACCACATTTTCAAGGATAATTGGGATGAACAACAAATGCTACCTACCATCTGTTGTGAATGAGATAAAATTGTTGTGTAGAAAGTGAATCAATCAAATAAAAAATTAATAACCACCATTTTCTCTAACATTGACTTGCAGAAGAATGTCTTGCAGAGAACCTGCAACACAAATGAGAGGCATTGAGATCTGTTTTTACATGTATGTGCATAGGGCAAACATACATATTTGAAAGAACCAAAACTAAAACGGAAAATTACAACTGTATAAGCTCTCAGTTAAGGGATTAGAACCAAAGAGAAGTACCCACTGCAGAAGCAAGATCTATAAACCCTTTACACCAATATCCCAACCATGTCTTATTGATGCATTTAATTCTCAGAAGAAGACTGCCTAAAACTCACCAACAGTGTAATGAATTGGGAATGTTATTACACTTGCAGTCATGCAGGTGTATTCACAGATCTGCATATCCAAAAGTTGAGGACATGAGGTTGATCTAGTTTTCTAAGTGTCTTATTGAATCCTTTTATTATAGATTTTAACATTTTGCCGACAACTGATGTTAGGTTAACAGGTCTATAGTTCTCTATTCTTTTTCTCCCCTTCCTTTCTTAAAATAGTGAGGTTCCATTTGCCACTTCCTAATCTACTGAGAACATTTCCAGAGTCTATAACTTGTGAAGAAAATCCACTCACACATTACTGTCTCGATAGCCATCTCTTTAATACTCTACGTTGTAGATAATCATTTCATATAATGAATGTAACTCCCTGTTCTGGCATTCCAGGAGGTGTACCAGGCCAGGTTCCAGGGGGTGTACCAGGCCAGGTTCCAGGAGGCATACCAGGCCAGGTTCCAGGAGGCATTTCAGGTAATTTCATCTCTCATGATAGTTCAGATGCTTGAGATAGTCTGAATGAAAATATTATTCCAAGTTTTGAAATGCACTTAGAATGTATTTCTGCTGAAAACTGTATTGTGTTTCACTTTATTTCAGTGCATTATCATAGAATACATCCAGTCCACTAATCCTGAAGCTTCAACATTCTTGTTGCTCTGTATTTGAACTGAGTTCTGGACATAAAGGCATCATAATGGCACCTACCAATATTGACTTCAGCACCAAGATGATACTAGTGTTAGTTGCTATAATACTCACCTGTGATTCGATGGAAACTGTCATAAGGCACAACCCTATGGTGACCCTTTGGAAAGAATTGTCTCAATTATCTACACATGCTTGATGCTAAGGGATATTGTTAATTGACAAGTGGACTTCATTTTGTTCCAAAAACTGTAATAGATTCTAATAAAGAGTTACTGGACTTGAAGCACTGACTCTGTATTCTACCCACAGATGCTGCCATACTTGCTGAGTTTCTCCAGCAATTTTTGTTTTTGTTTCAGACCTCTGGCATTCGCAGTTCTTTGTTTTCTTCTGATCTTAGATATTCCTAGAATTTCTTTTTTGGATTTGATTTTTTGCACTAATTTTGTATATTTCCAGTATCGGCTAATGAGGAATGGGGAATTTCTCACTGCCATCATAAAATTTCACAATGTCGCCCTCTATATGTAGCGGTTCTTCTTTCCATTATAACTGGTCAATACTTTGTGTTGCAGGTGGATATGCAGCCGCTAAAGCTGCTAAATTTGGAGGCAAGTATTTCTACTTTTGTCATTTGTAATAGCATTGAATTTTAGTGCATTATCGAGCACAAACAATTTTTCTAAAGCTTTAAATACATGTAACAATGAGTTTAATCATTATTGAAGAAGAAATATATTTAATATACTGCAACATTCTTGCTATACTGTCTGAAAGCAAGTTTGGAATTGACTTTTGAAAGAAATATCATTCTGCAGTTTGCCTTTGAGAAGTCTAATAGCAGACATTGTAGTTAACTGGGTACACAGAGCTCCAACTTCTATAATTTTACCAGTTATTTATTGCAGGGCATTTGTCCAGAGGAAAACAAAAAGCATCTTGCCATAAGAAAATTGAGCAGAGAACATCCAATCATGGACATAGACTGAAATAACATGCTCTTGCAGTAGTAAATATGCTTTTGATGAGAAACTTGTCAAAAAAAGTACAGAAATAGGAATCAGAGCAAAGACAAATAGCACTAGAGGCAGTAATAGAGTCACAATTTGTTCAATATTATTCTCCCTCACTAAAATATTCTATCTGACGTGTAATCTTCTATTCTTAAATCAATAATATTTATTTGACTATTTTCAAAGAGTGTTTTATGTTTGTGGCTTGTTTTGATACTCGATTAGTTAGTTTTTGTGTTTAGCTCTTTTTGCAGTATTCCACTATTTCAACAGTGACCATTGTTTCACTGTTTCAACAGTGACCACCCCCTGATATTTGTACCTAGAGATTATTAGAATTAACCATCATATTTCAAGACTTACATAATGGCATCTTTGGGTACTGCTTCTTTCACAACACAATATTGATATATTTATTTCAGTTTCTTGTGCATAGGGAACAGCACCAAATGAAGAATGAAGAGGTAATTTTTGGATTAGTGGTGCTGGAAGAGCACAGCAGTTCAGGCAGCATCCGAGGAGCAGCAAAATCGACGTTTCGGGCAAAAGCCCTTCATCAGGAATAAAGGCAGAGAGCCTGAAACATGGAGAGATAAGCTAGAGGAGGGTGGAGGTGGGGAGAAAGTAGCATGGAGTACAATAGGTGAGTGGGGAGGGGATGAAGCCTTTATTCCTGATGAAGGGCTTTTGCCTGAAACGTCGATTTTGCTGCTGCTCTTCAGATGCTGCCTGAATTGCTGTGCTCTTCCAGCACCACTAATCCAAAATCTGGTTTTCAGCATCTGCAGTCATTGTTTTTACCCTGTATAGGTAATTTGTCAAGTGATGTATGTCAAAGATAGTGTAAATTTGGTATTTTTCCAAAAGGCTGTGAATGTTGAAATAGGTAAAAATTTACTCAAAATGATATTAATCAAATTTTAATAAGGGTATCAAACAATATTGATGAAAAATTATAAATGATTTGTTATAAATTAGCCATGACTAATTTAAGTGAGAGAGCAAATTTAAGGGGCTGAATGCCCTTCTCATATTCCTATGTTTGATCATTGGATATGACAAGTGAATAATGGCAATCACTGCTTTTACACTGGTAGATGTGGAAGACTAACAGGCACGGTGGAAGCTTGCAATATTATTACCTAACATTTCGTTCCTTAAATCTCTCCCTTTTAGATTCTCCAAACTTTGTCATATCATCCCTTTAGCACCTCATGTGGTCTTGCTATTCACATTGTGTCAGTTACAGATAAAACTATCACTAATCACTGCCTGTTGTTACCTACAATCGCCTTCCCTTCCATTCCCCAATGTTATCTGTTTATGGATCCATATCAGACATCAGGGAAAACTGTATAAACACAGCATACTATATCACACAAAAGGAAGGTGCCAAATACATTATATTTGCTTACACCAGGAATTTGATTTCCCCCAATTCACTGATATTTTTATTCGCAAAATCTCTACTCTTTAGTTTCCATTCATATGAAATTTTCTTTTGCTAGTTATTTGTTCCACTACACCTCCAGCTTCAATAAATTTTAAACTGCTACAAGTTTCTCATCCAAATTCTTCCAGGACTTGGATTTAAAGTGATACTGTAGTGGAAAGGTATTGGTAGTTGACTGTACTAATACTCTTCATCAATATCTCCTGAGTATGTGCATTAGGAACTGTGTAATGATGTTAGATCACTTGGAACTGAGTGCTGGTGGAAAAAAGACACTATATATGACCTGCTCCAACATTCTTCTATATATAGTTCATAGTTAATAAATATTAACAGCTTGCACTCCCACTGTGTTCAGTCCTCATCTGTCCCAAGAGGCTGCTAGCAGTATTCCTAAATGTTGATAATTGGGGGTGAGATTCTAAACATGGCAGTGAATGGCAAGAAAAAGTTTGAGGAGAAGCACAGTAGCAGCAGTGATTGGCTGATGAAGGACTTTGAGGCTAGCCAGTAATTGGATCACAGGGAGGAAATCTCCAAGGACAGCCCAGCACGTAGCATACATAGCACTACAACAGACACAAACCTCAACTCGTGCGAATGAACTCCGTGTTATGCCACCCAGGAGGTTTCCAGAATGTAGAGGTCCCACACAGGCTTAGAAAGATTGGAGCAGGAGTAGACCATTTCGAACATTCCATTTGAAGAATGCAGCTTTAAGGCATAAATGCAGAGGAATTTCAGAAACATTGTCTGAAATTCATAACTAGCCATGCACACTGATAAGAAGGAAAGCACGTATAGGTCTGAACCTCACCCTTAAAGTGGAAAGAGTCAACAAACAGGAACAAGTACATTTGAGACAATTTTCGAAATCCTTCAGACATCAGGGAAAACTGTATAAACACAGCATACTATATCACACAAAAGGAAGGTGCCAAATACATTATATTTGTTTACACCAGGAATGTCTCTCACTCACTTCTGAAGACGGTAAGAAGTGAAATCACAGTGATGTTTCAGCAAGAAACTATTTCTCCAGTTACTGAATTGACCATATGGTGGTCTGCTATAGTATTAGTTCCAAACTGAGTGAATCCGTTAAAATTTACATGACTTGACAGATTTCAATAATGTATTGCAATGATAGATACACCTAATGGTGTCTGTTGATGAGAACCTAACTAAAATTGTTCGCACAGTCTTCAAGCTGGACTAAACAGCAGAACCTATCAATTGCCAATAGATAAGGAGTTCAAACTTTTAACTACTATCATAATCCTTAGATTAGATTACCTATGGTAGGGAAACAGGCCCTTCAGCCCAACAAGTTCACACTGACCCTCTGAAGAGTAACCCACCCAGACCCATTCCCCTACCCAACCGACTAATGCACCTAACAGTTAGCATAGCCAATTCACCTGACCTGCACATCTTTGGACTGTGGTAGGAAACTGAAGCACCCAGAGGAAACCCACGCAGACACGGGATGAATGTGCAAACTCCACACAGACAGTCACCCAAGGCGAGAATCGAATCCAGGTCCCTAGTGCTGTGAGCCACCGTGCTGTCCTAAAGGGTAATGTTGTTTCAACTATCTATCTTTTTAGAATCACAGCTGCATCAGAATGTTTCCAAAGGACAGTTTCCAAAATCTCAGGAAATGTGGAAGGCAACATATGGAACAAATTTGGTCACGGGAAGGCAGCAAATGTAATGTAACCAAATGTGCAGATGTCACAAAAATATGTTGAAAGGCAAATTGCAACAGGGATACAAAGTTAACAGAGAGATATTGACAGGTTTAGTAAATGATGAAAAAAGTTAACAAATGGAGTATGATATGCGAAAGTGTGAAATTGTTTATTTTGGGAGGGAGAACAAAACATCTGTATTCATGAAATGGGGAAAAACTGTGGCAACACAAAGGGACTTGTGGCTACTTGTGCATAAAATACACAAAGCTTGCATTAAGGTGCAGCAGGTAATTAGGAAGGATAATGGATTGTTGGACCTTATTTCAAGGGAGTTGGAGTAAATGAGTAGGGAAGTCTTACTTCAACTGTACCGGCTGCTGGTGAGACCATAGCTGGAATACTGTGAGCAGTTTTGATCTCCTTATTTAAGAAAAGTTATTATTTCATTCAAGGCGGTTCTGATAAGATGCACTAGGATCTTATCAAGAAATTGTGTTATGAGCGAAGGCTAAATGCTTGGGACTTCACTCATTGGAGTGCAGAAGAATGAGAAATAATGTATAGAATCCTGAAGGATAAACGGTGAGAGAACGTCTCCATTCATGGATGAGTCCAGGACCACAGGACATAGTCTCAGAATAAAGGGGTACTAATTTAAGACTAGGATGAAGAGGAATTTCTTCTACAGAGGGTTCAGTGACTTTAGAACTCTGCCACAGAGAGCTGTGGGGGCAAAGGCTTAGATAGTTAAATTCTTAATTAGTAAGGGAATCAAGCATTTTGGGGAATGGACATGAGGAAAGTAGGATCAACCATGACCCTACTGATAGCGGAGCAAGCTCAAGGGGTCACATGGCCCATTCGATGGTATTATGCCCTTATGTCACATGGATGACATTTTAATCTGTAAATCAACAAAAGAGGAACATGACAAATGATACATGTAATTTTGAAAATATTACAAGTTGCTGGGTTAATATGTAATGAAAGGTGTAAATTTTCAAAACCCAGGCTGCATTGCCCAAACAATAGCAGTCACTGTGGTTATTCTGAAAAAGATGTAACCAATAGTCATTGGCGCATCATCTATCTAGTCCATACACCTTGACTTCCAGCAGTTCTGAGTTCATTCAGAATCTTTACCCTGGGTTCGGTCTTTTAATTAACGAAACGGGTATGCCTTAGCTTCAATTGCAGATTCCATCATTGTCGGAATGCCTCCATGCTTGCTTTCCAGATAGTGACAGTATAGCATCGAATGTGTCTCAATGTCAGTCCTATTCTGCTTTTGTGCATGTGAATGCATGGAAGTCCACTTCAGTCAAGTTGAAGAACTGCCAGTTTTGGTCTGAGTAGGCCGTTTGAAAATTGTGGGAATGATATTACTGCATTGAATTAAAAAACTTAAAGGATTACATCTTAACTCCGATGTAGACCAGGGAGTCGTTGATATCTCTAAGTGATACGATAGCTGTGTGTAATAAGAATTGTGTTCAGAGATTTACATCTACTCAACTGTTCTAGTTTGTACTAATACCCTGACCTTGGATATCTTCCGGACAGCTTGTGACATGGTTTGCTCTGAAAGAAGTGTTAGTTACACAACATTCCTAGTAGCAGCAAAGCTCAAGTAGTCTGTTTTCATTTCTCGTTCCCAAGCCATGATGTTTGAGGAAGTAGAGTCCTCTCTCGGGGTCCATACCCACTATTGTGTTGCAATTTCTCAATAGGTAAAACTGTGCTACCTTAGGGATTCTGCTGACAGTGTGTTATGTTCCATATTAGGACTGGTTTACTGCTGCTATAGAGAAGCATATCTTTGGAATACAAATGAGGTTAACTTGCCCTGTTTGAGTTCAGAGACAGATGGACTTGCAAAACTGAGGAACTGAAAGAAATTAGGAATAGTAATTAGGTAATAGTAATTAGGTAAAACAGGTAGGTGCAATATTCAATAAAGAAGGTGAATGTTATGCTAACCTTCATCACAAGCAGTTTATTAAAAATGTCTTGCTGCAGTTATATAGAGCCTCAGTAAGCCTGAGATCGAAGAAAGGATATACTTGTCACAGAGAGAATGCAGTAAGGTTCACCAGACCAATCGCTGGAATGACGAGAATGTCTTATGAGAAGTGATTGAGAAAACTGACCATGTACTTTCTAGAATTTCAAAGAATGAGAGATGATCTCATTGGTGCTAACAAAATACATACAAGGCATAATAGGTGTAACTATGATGCTTCCTTGGCTGATGAGTGTACAACCAGGGAATCTAATCTCAGGTTAAGGAGTAAGTCATTTAAGTCTGTGGTGATGAAGAATGTCTTCACTCAGAAGGTGGTGAATCTTTCAAATTCACAATCCCAGGAGGTTGTGTAAGCTCAACATGTTCAAGACAGAACGATGGATATCTATAAATGACTGGCAAAGTGACATTGAGGTAGCTGATCAACCAAGATCTAATTGAATGATGAAGCAATCTTGATGGGTTGAATGCCTGTTGTTTGTGCGGTCCTCACAGTGACATTGGCTATTGACAATATACATAAAATAACATTTGATGATGCATTCAATGATTCTGACCATTATGCATACTGTAGAACAAGGTTATTGGCCTCTACAACTGTATGTTCTGACTGCTTTCAAAATGTTTTGTTTTTTGTTGAGTATCTCCTGCTGCCATGATAGAATTACGCATTCATTTCTCCTTTTCAAAGCCTTCGCCAAGACCTTCCATGCATGTCTGCATTCCAACATGGTCAGTCATTCTTCACTCAGTCCAATGGCAGATTCATTTTATGCTGCAGCTCCCAGCAGATGTTCAAGTAAAATGTACATCCCTTTATTGCTGATCTGAATTTATCCATAATATCACTTTCCAGTCTGTGCCCTTTAGTCTGTGCCCTTCCATGTGAATCAAAAATCTGTCTAACTGAGCCTTGAATATGTTCAGGAGTTAAATAATTTTCCTCCATGGTGTTTCGTGCCACATGCAACTGCTACTACATTTTGAAGCACTATTTTCATGCTCTATACATAGCCCGCTCATTTGTTCATGTCAAATCTAAATGTATGTGAAGAACAATACAGCAAAATTCTCATGCAAAATTGTTTCATACAATTCAGTAAAAGTACTAAAAAAAATTAATTTGCAGTATTTTGGTTAACACAATCCAACTGGATAAAACAAAATGGGCACATAGAGAGACATAATTTTGAGAGTGAATTACTATTGAAAAAGGTGTACAGTGGATGATTCCTTAGAAAACATTACATTTACAAACAAAAACATGACCACCAATCTAAATATCACATCCAAATGACAGAATAAGCTTGTTCCTTTCTGCACGACATTGCTATTAATTCAGTCAAGGAATTAACTAATTTGAACGTCCATTTCACCATATGTTCTTACAGAAAATGAAACCAGCAGTTTAAGCTTCATGGGAGGAAATGAATATAATACTACGATGCCTTTGAAACCAAAAGTTCGATCATCTGATGGGTTTATTTGGCATTTTAAGGTTGTAAGTTGTTCTGGCATTTCAGGAGGTCTATCAGAGTTAGCTTCATGGGATGCATCAAGAACTGTTTCAGGAAACTTTTCAGCTAGATTGACCGCTGGGTATTAGCATTTTAGATTCATGATGATGAGCTGAATTGAATCATCATTGCTAGTTTTGCAGTGCAATCTGTTGGAATGTTTTAATATATAATTGTAGTTTTCCATTTTGCTCACGTTATACTGTAAATGCAGTCAATCTCCTCCATGCTCTGTAACATTGTGATCAAGTGCATTGTCAACTTGCCAGTGCAATGAATACCCATCAATTTATTTTCCTTGGGTTTGGCCTTAAAGACAGCATCGAAGGCTCTGGGAGCAAAGCTATCATGGAATCACATCCTTTGACAAGTCAGCACTTTCGTCTTTTCCTCTTCTCTAGCTACTGCATATTTACCATGTTTTTCCAAGCTTAAGGATTTTTTGGGGGTTTTTGGGTTTTATGATTTTTGATTCAGATGGTCCTGCATACGACAAAAGATTCATTAAGAAAATTTTGTGAAGAATGGAGAATTGTTCTCCTGGTCTATGATTTCCCCATTTATTACGTCACACAATATCTTTGCTCCATGCCTTTTCCAATTGTAATTCACTATCAAAAGTTTTATGTCTCTCCATATTGTGTTATCCAGTTGGACCCTGTTAACCAAAATACTGTAAATTAGTTAATGGTCTGTACTTGCACTGAGTGAATTGAAATAATTTTGCAGATTGGATGGGCTGAGTGGCAGATGAAGTTTAATTTAGATAAATGTGAGGTGGAAAGGCAAATGAGGGTAGGACTGATCTACTTAATGGTAAGGTCCTGGGGAATGTTGCTAAACAAAGAGATCTTGAAGTGTAAGTTCAATTTTCCTTGAAAGTGGAGTTGCAGTGAGAGAGGATAATGAAGAAGGCATGTGGTATGCTTGCCTTTATTGGTCAGTGCATTGATTATAGGGGTTAGGAGGTCATATTGTGACTGTACAGGATGTCGGTTAAGCCACTTTCGGAATACTGCATTCAATTCTGGTCTCCCTGCTATAGGAATAATATTGTAAAACCTAAAAGGATTGAGAACAAATTTACAGGATATTGCCAGGGTAGGAGGGATTGAGCTACTGGGGGTGGCTGACTATTTTCCCTGGATCATCAGAGGCTGGAGGAGACCCAATAAATTTATGAGGGGCATAGATAGGATGAATAGGCAAGATCTTTTCCCCAGGGTAGGGGAGTCCAAAATTAGTGGACATGGTTTTGAGGTGACAGGGGAAAGATTTGAAAGAGACATAAGGGGCAACGTTTTCATGCAGAAGGAATTCTGTGTATGGAATGAGCAGCCAGAGGAAGTGGTAGAAGAGGAAGCTAGTACAATTAAACATTTAAAATGGATGAGAAAATGAATAGAAAGAGTTTGGAGGGATATGGGTCAAATATTGGCAATTGGGACTAGATTAATTTAGGATATCTGGTCGGCCTGGATTAGTTAGACTGAAGGTTCTGTTTCCATGCTGTACAGCTCTATGGTTCTATGACTCTAATTATTTTGGCTGTAAAAAGATTTGCATTATCTAGAGATGTCATTAATCCAAGACCTTTAATAGGTTGTCACATGAGATCAAATTGTTGGAATGCTCCTGGGTTACTTCAACATTGATGTTCTTTGCTGACTGTGTAAAATGTAAAATAAATAGCCTCACTTCTGGCTGCCCATTTAGTTGTAGCTACCAAGTCATTCTGTATAAGTTTCATAGAATGTGAGTGATTAATCTTTAAACTCTCCTCAAAATACACTGTAATGACTGCACAAGGTCAGTCACCTGGACATCATAGAATATGAGTTCCATGATTGGGGCAGTTAATCTGATCCAATCAGGGACACCTGGCTGATGTATACAATATGGTGCACATCAGAAAAGCTGACATCTGGTACCTGACTCTGACTCTGAGTCAGGCAGTACGAAAGTCAAGGAATGTTCATGTATAAATAAAGGGTGACCTGCTGGTAGAATATTGGTTTCTGTGGAGTTATTTCCGTGGTGATGGGAGTAAAACATGATCCTGAAGAAATTTGCTTGCAACAGTCATCTTCGGCATTTCTTACATCATGTCTCTTTCTGCGAAGCTTGACTCATTAAGAACTGGGTCCAGTATGTAGAAAGAATGTTTGAGGTGGAAAGGCAAAGGAGGGCAGGACATGTATACTTAATGTTAAGCTCCTGGGGAGTGCTGTGAAACAAAGAGACCTTGGAATGCATGTTCCTTTTTCCTTGCAGATAGATAGGCCATCCTTCGCTATCCTATCTTCAGATACGTAAGCAGCAAGACCTGGATCACGTCTAAGCTAGGGCTGACAAGTAGCAAGTATAATTGCAGCACACAAGTTCCAGCAGTGATCATCTGCAACAACAGAATTTATTCATCACCATTTGTCATTCAATGGCATTACCATTGTTGAGTCTCCCATTATCAATATTCTTGGTGTTACCATTGACCAGAAACTGAACTGATCCCGCCTCAGGCGACTGACTGTGTGAAGTTTGCACATTCTCCCCGTGTCTGCGTGGGTTTCCTCCAGGTGCTCCGGTTTCCTCCCACAATCCAAAAAAAATGTGCAGGTCAGGGGAATTGGCCATGCTAAATTACCTGTAGTGTTGGGTGCAGGGGTAAACATAGGGGAATGGGTCTGGGTAGGTGCGCTTCGGTGGGTCGGTATGGACTTGTTGGGCCGAAGGGCCTGTTTCCACACTGTAAGTAATTTATTCTAACCATGTAAGCTTTATGGAAACAAGGACAGATCAGAAACTAAGAATGCTATAGTGAACAGTTCACCTCATGACTGTCAAAAGCCTGTCCACAAGGCATAGGAGTTCAAGACAACAGCACAAGCACACTGCGTGTCCAGCATGCTTGTGCTAAGTGCTATCAGTATGAAAAAGTAGAGCACTTCAGAAAATACTGCAGATCATCAGTTACGACATGACCACAGAAACATAAAACAAGGTCCACTAAGGGAAAAGTCCAGAAAACAAGAAATAAATCCAAGTAGTTAAGAATAGATGTGAACAAATTCAGCCAACATTACTTGAAGTCAAAAAGAACTGGGAGAAGTTCCGAAGTATCAACTTGCAGAGGAAAGGATTTAATACTGAATTGAAACTCAGTACAAGGGTGCTAAAAGTCTGCAATGGTTAATATCAGTGAATGTTTAACCCAAAAGCATCAAACTACAAGGCTCGAAGGCACAGATCTACAGGCAGCTGGTCAGTTTACCACCAAACATAGAACATGAAAGATCAGTGAAACTCTGTCCATATTGAAGAACCAGAATGCTGTTGCTAATTCAAAATGTATACACCCAGCTGTGTCTCTTAGAGTGGAGGTATTGCTTTATGTTGAATATGAAAGAGAGTTTCACTATGAATTTCCAAGTTTATGCAGAGGCATAGGAAAGCTGAAACAGGAGCATTACACTAGTCTGCAACAAGGTACTAAGCCAATCTGTCTGTACACTCCAAGGAAAGTACCTCATTCATGATTAGGAAAAGCAGTCTAAATGAACTTTCACTTGTTTAAAAAGCAAAGTCATATCACCAGTGCCTAAGCCAACTTAGTGGTGCGTAGGACCAGTAATTGTTCCCAAGCGTGAGTAGAGAATTGTGGATCCCACTCAACTAAATGGCAAGTTGAGGGCATTCATTGACATCAATTGATCATGGACCTTTGCTGCCCAGAAATTAATTCTTAATCAGGCTGGAGAAGATGGCACCATCCTAGCTGATTAAATACTATTCCATCATCAGTGTGGTGCAGAATCATACAATGATGCTTTGGTACAGTGGCTGTAATGCAATAACAAGTGGTGTTGTGTATGTGTGTGAGAGAGAGACAAAAATACAAAACAATATTGTTCCTTAATCATTTTAGAGTGATACAACAATATAACTGTATCGCATGAGTATCCTTAGTATTATTTCAGGAACCATAGCCTGTTTCCAAAGTCAGGTGCTAAGAAATACATAAGATGTCAGAAAGCAGAAGAGACAGGACAGCTTTACATTTTAAGAAAAGATCGAAATATCTGTGATTACCCTTAATAATTTGATTGACCCATTCAAAATGGATGCATGCTCAACCTAAGTATTTTTAATGGCAGTTTCAAATCAGATCGTGATATTCTGGGCGTTAGTAGTGACAAGAAATTTAACTGGACTAGCTATATATATACTGCAGTCATGATTATCGCCTCCCTGGAGGTGGTGAAAAAGGTAAATCTTTGGGCATGTTAGCTGCAGAGAGAACCTCATCTATCTCATCAATTAGGGGCTGGGTGAGAAAATCCATGGGTGACCTTGACTCAGCACCTATTAATGGACCTAAAATGGTGAATTAATGACCACCCAAGGGCCTCAAGTTGCCAATGGACAAATTAATGGCTGGGAAAAAAGTGGTAGTTTTCTTTACTGGAGAAATACGCCTGCCTGCCTAGCAGGTCAGGAGAGATATTTCACTTTCCTCAGTTTGGATCAACTGGGGACAGGAATAGAGAGGAAGGAAATAACTGTTGATGTCCAGCTCTTGCCCTTATCCATGACCCCTACCAACCCAACACTTACCTTCTTGCCTGGATCTTCTGCAGTGATCTTCAGGACCTAGAAACTGCTGACTTATGATTGGCTTCCAGTCAGGCAGGATTTCAGTATCAAGGCTTGATTCAACAAGCTTTCCCTCTCAAGTGAGTCACAGTAAGTCACCCTGAAGATTCCCAACCCAGCACTTAGTGCATGGAACATAAATCTTTGTACAAGGGCAAGTCAGAGGCTGGGGCATCTATGATGTCTAACTCACTTCCTGACACCCCACACCTGTTCTACTATTTAGAAGGTAAAAAAAAGGGAGTGTAATGAAGCACTTTCCACTTGCCTGAATTAATGAAGATCCCAAGTACTCAAGAACCTAGAAACCATCCAGGACTCAGCACCACTTTAAACATTCATTCTCCACATTATCAAAGCACTGCAGCAACAGTGTGTAAATTTACACTTACAGCAATTTGCCATGGTTCTTTTAATAGCACCTTCCAACCTTTCAGCCTTTACCGCTGAGAAGGACAAAGGCAATAGGATCACGGGATCACCACCACTTTCAAAGTTTCCTCCAAGTCACACGCAATCACTGAAGCTACATCCCAGAACTCACTTTCGAACACCAATGTGAGTGGACCACCAAGTTATCACATTTTCAAGGGTAATTGGGGATGAGCAACAAATGCTACCTACCATCTGCTGTGAATGGGATAAAATTGTTGTCTAGAAAGTGAATCAATCAAATAAAAAGTTAATAATCATCCTTTTCTCTAACATTGACTTGCAGAAGAACGTCTTGCAGAGAACCTGCAACACAAATGAGAGGCATTGAGATCTGTTTTTACATGTATGTGTTTAGGGCAAACATACATATTTGAGAGAACCAAAACAAAAACTGAAAATTATAACTGCATGAGCTCTCAGTCAAGGGATTAGAACCAAAGGGAAGTACCCAATGCAGAAGCAAGATCTATAAACCTCTTATACCGATATCCCAACCATGTCTTATGATGCATTTAATTCTCAGAAGAAAGCTGCCTAAAACTCACCAACAGTGGTTATGATATGGGAACATTATTCCATTTGCAGTCATGCAGGAGTATTCGCAGACCCATGTATGAGAAAATTGAGGACATGGCGTTGATCTAGTTTTCTAAGTGTCTTATTGAATCCTTTATTTATAGATTCTAGCATTTTGCCTGTAACTGATGTTAGATTAACAGATCTATAGTTCTCTGTAGTTTATTCTCCCCTTCCTTTCTTAAAATAGTGAGGTTCCATTTGCAACCTTCTAATCTTCTGAAATTATTTCCAGAATTTCTAACTTGTGAAGAAAAACTAATCTATCTACTGACTCAATAGTCATCTCTTTAATATTTTAGGTTGTCGATAATCAATTCATTTCATGATTGTAACTTCCCTCTTCTGGCATTCCAGGAGGTGTACCAGGCCAGGTTCTAGGAGGTGTACCAGGCCAGATTCCAGGAGGCATTTCAGGTAATTTCATCTCCAATGACAGTTTAGATACTTGAGATAATTTGAATGAAAATGTTATTTCAGGTTTTGAAATGCACTCAGAATGCATTTATGCTGAAAACTGTATTGTATTTCACTTTATTTCAATGCATAATCATGGAATAAATGCTGTCTTCTAATCCTAAAGCTTCAGCATTTGTTTCACTCTGTTTTTGAACTGAGTTCTGGGCATAATGGAATCATAGTGGCACCTGCCAGTATTAACTTCAGTGCCAAGATGGTACTAATGTTAGTTGCTGTTATAATCACCTGTGATTCAGTGGAAACTGTCATAAGAGACAACCCCATTGTGACCCTTTGGAAAGAATTGTCTCAATTATCTACACATGGTTGACGATAAGGGAAAATATTAATTGACAAGTGGACCTTATTTTGTTCCAAAAACAGTAACAGATTCTAATAGAGAGTCACTGGACTTAAAGCACTGGCTCTGTTTTCTTTCCACAGATGCTGCCAGACTTGCTAAGTTTCTCCAGCAATTTTTGTTTTTGTTTCAGATTTCCGGCATCTGCAGTTCTTTATTCTGTTTTCTTGTGATCTTAGATATTCCAATATATTCTTTCTCGGATCTGAATTATTTGCCTTGATTTTGAATATTTTCAATATGCGTTAATAGGGAATGAGGAATTTCTCATAGCCATCATAAAATTTCACAATTTCCCACTCTATAAGTAGCTGTTCTATTTTCCATCATAACTGGTCAATAGTTGGTATTACAGTTGGATATGCAGCAGCTTTGGCTGCAAATTTGGAGGCAAGTTTTTCCACATTTGTCATTTGTAATAGCATTGAATTTTAGTGCATTATCAAGCTCAGACAATTTTTTAAAGCTTTGAATATATATAACAATTAATTTAATCATTGTTAAGGAAGAAATATATTTAAAATATTGCAACACTCTTGCTATATTGTCTGAAAGCAAGTTTGAAATTGATTTTTGAAAGAAATATCATTCTGCAGTTTGCCTTTGAGAAGTCTAATAACAGACATTGTAGTTAACTGGGTACACAAAGCTCTAACTTCTATAATTCTGCCAGGTATTTATTGCAAGGAATTTGTCCAGAGAAAAACAAAAAGCATCTTGCCATAGGAATATGGAGCAGGGAACATCCCCATCATGGACATCTGCTGAAATTACTACTCTTGCAGGAGTAAATAAGCTTTTGATGAGAAACTTATCAAAAAAAGTACAAAAGTAGGAATCAGAGCAAAGACAAATAGCACCAGGGGCAGTAACAGAGTCACAATTAGTTCAATATTATTCTCTCTCATTAAAATGTTCTATCTGGCATGTAATCTTCTATTCTTAAATCAATAATATTTATTTGACTGTTTTCACATTGTGTTTTAACTTTGTGGCTTGTCTTGATAGTCTATCCGTTAGTTTTTGAGTTTAGCTCTTTTTGCAGTATTCCACTATTTCACCAGTGACTATTCTTTCACTGTTTCAACAGTGACCACCACCTGACATTGGTGCTGAAAGATTATTGAATTAACCATCATATTTCAAGATGTACATCATGGCATCTTTGGGTACTGCTTCTTTCACAACACATTATTGACATTTATTTCAGCTTCTTGTGGATAGGGAACAGCACCAAATGAAGAATGCATAGGTAATTTGTCAAGTGATGTATGTCAAAGGTAATGTAGATCTGGTATTTTTCCAAAAGGCTATGAATGCTGAAATATGTAAAAAAAGTTTACCCATATTGACATTAATAGAATTTTACTAAGTAGGGGCATCAAGCAATATTGATGAAAAATTATAAATGAGTTGTTATAAATTAGCCATGACTAATTTAAATGATAGAGCAGTTTTAAGGGGCTGAATACCCTTCTCATATTCCTATGCCATTATTCACTTGCCATATCCAATCACTGCTTTTACACTGGCAGTTGTAGAAGACTGACAGACACGTTGTAAGCTTGCAATATTATTATCTAATATCTCGTTCCTTAATCTCTCCCTTCCAGATTCTCCAACCTATGTTATGTCACCTCTTTAGCACCTCATGGTCTTGCTATTCACATTGTATCAGTTACAGATAAAAGTATCATTAATCACTTCCTGGTGTTACCTACCAGCAACATGCCCTTCCATGCCTCAATGTTATCTTTTTATGTATCCTTCCCTGGGAAGAAGTTGGTTTTCCCAGTTAACTTACAGCTTTACTAGCAAAATCTCTACTCTCTAGTTTCCATTCACCAGAACTTTTCTTCAGCTAGTTATTTGCTCCACTACATCTCCAGTTTTAATGCCTTAGTACATTTCAAACTATTACCGCTTTTCTCATCTATATTCCTTCAAGACTTCAATCTGAAGTGATACTGTTGTGGAAAGGCAATGGTACTTAACTGTACCAATACTCTTCATCAATATTTCTGAGTATGTGCATTAGGAGCTGTGTAATGATGATGTTATTTCACTTGGAACTGAGTGCTGGTGGAAAATGATACTGCATATGACCTGCTCCAATATTCTTTTATATATAGTTCATAGTTAAAAATTTTAACAGCTTGCACTACCACTGCGTTCAGTCCTCATCTGTCCCAAGAGGCTGCTAGCAGTATTCCTAAATGTTGGTAATTGGGGGTGAGATTCTAAACATGGCAGTGAATGGCAAGAAAAAGTTTAAGGAGAAGCACAGTAGCAGCAATGATTGACTGGTGAAGGACTTTGAGGCTAGCCAGTAATTGGATCACAGGGAGGAAATCTCCAAGGATAGCCCAGTACATAGCATACATAGCACTGCAACAGACACAAACCTCAACTCGTGCGCAATGAACTCAGTGTTATCCCACCCAGGAGGTTTCCAGAATGTAGAGGTCCCACACAAGCTTAGAAAGACTGGAGCAGGAGTAGACTATTTAGAACATTCCATTTGAAGAATGCAGTTTTAAGGCACAAATGCAGAGGAATTTCAGAAACATTGTCTGACATTCATAACTAGCCATACACACTGATAAGAAGGAAAGCATGTATAGGTCTGAACCTCATCCTTAAAGTGGAACGAGTCAACAAACAGGAACAAGTACGTTTATGAGACAATTTCCACAGTGCCTCAGTGGTTGGAACTGCTGCCTCACTGAACCTGGGTCTCAGATTCGATTCCAGCCTCTGGTGACTGTCTGTGTGCAGTTTGCACATTCTCCCTGTGTCTGCGTGGTTTTCCTCTGGGTGCTCGGGTTTCCTCCCGCAGTCCAAAGATGTGCAGCTTAGGTGAATTGACCATGCTAAATTGTCCATAGTGCTAGGTGCATTAGTCAGAAGGAAATGGGTCTGCGTGGGTTTCTCTTTAGAGGGTCGGTGTGGACTAGTTGGGCCAAAGGGCCTGTTTCCACACTGTAGGGAATCTACTCTAATTTCCAAAATTCTTCAGACATCAGGGAAAACTGTATAGACACTGCATACTATATCACACAAAAGGCAGGTGCCAAATACATTTATTTGTTTACAGCAGGAATGTCTCTCACCCACTTCTGAAAAGGGTAAGAAATGAAATCAGAGTGATTGTGGGCGGCACGGTGGTACAGTGGTTAGCACTGCTGCCTCGCAGCGTCAGAGACCCGGGTTCAATTCCCGCCTCAGGCGACTGACTGTGTGGAGTTTGCACGTTCTCCCCGTGTCTGCGTGGGTTTCCTCCGGGTGCTCCGGTTTCCTCCCACAGTCACAAAGATGTGCAGGTCAGGTGAATTGGCCATGCTAAATTGCCCGTAGTGTTATGTAAGGGGTAAATGTAGGGGTATGGGCGGGTTACGCTTCGGCGGGTCGGTGTGGACTTGTTGGGCCGAAGGGCCTGTTTCCACACTGTAAGTAATCTAATCTAATCTAATCTGATGTTTCAACAAGAAGCTATTTCTCCAGTTACTGAATTGACCATATGGTGGTCAGCTATAGTATTATAGAGTCATAGAGATGTACAGCATGGAAACAGACCCTTCGGTCCAACTTTTCCATGCCGACCAGATATCCCAACCCAATCTAGTCCCACCTGCCAGCACCCGGCCCACATCCCTCCAAACCCTTCCTATTCATATACTCATCCAAATGCCTCTTAAATGTTGCAATTGTACCAGCCTCCACCACATCCTCTGGCAGCTCATTCCATACACGTACCACCCTCTGCCTGAAAATGTTGCCCCTTCAGTCTCTTTTATATCTTCCCCTCCTACCCTAAACCTATGCCCTCTAGTTCTGGACACCCCGACCCCAGGGAAAAGACTTTGTCTATTTATCCTATCCATGCCCCTCATAATTTTGTAAACCTCTATAAGGTCACCCCTCAGCCTCCGACGCTCCAGGGAAAACAGCCCCAGCCTGTTCAACCTCTCCCTATAGCTCAAATCCTCCAACCCTGGCAACATCCTTGTAAATCTTTTCTGAACCCTTTCAAGTTTCACAATATCTTTCTGATAGGAAGGAGACCAGAATTGCATGCAATATTCCAACAGTGGCCTAACCAATGTCCTATACAGCCGCAACATGACCTCCCAACTCCTGTACTCAATACTCTGACCAATAAAGGAAAGCATACCAAATGCCTCCTTCACTATCCTATCTACCTGTGACTCTACTTTCAAGGAGCTATGAACTTCACTCCAAGGTCTCTTTGTTGAGCAACACTCCCTAGGACCTTACCATTAAGTGTATAAGTCCTGCTAAGATTTGCTTTCCCAAAATGCAACACCTCGCTTTTATCTGAACTAGTTCCAAATTGAGTGAAAAAATTAAATTTACATGACTTGACAGATATCAAAAATGTATTGCAATGACAGATACACCCAGTATTGTTGAGAACCTAATTAAAACTGTGAACCGCACAGTCTTCAACCTGGCCACAACAGCGGAACCTATCCATTGCCAATAGATAAGGAGTCCAAACTTCTAACTACTATAGCAATCCTGAGGATATTGTTGTTTCAACTATCTCTACCTTTTAAAATCACATCTGCATCAGAAATTTTCTAAAAGACGATTTCTAAAATATTAGGAAGTGTCGAAGGTATCATATGCAACCAATGTGGCCACAGAAAGGAAGCAAATGTACTGTAACCAAATACACATACATGCAGATGACACAAAAATATGTGGAAAGGCAAGTTGCAAGAGGGATACAAAGTTAACAGAGATATTAGCAGGTTTAGTAAGTGGGTAGAAAGTTAACCAATGGCAAATAATGTGGGCAAGTGTGAAGATGTTTATTTTGAGTGGGAGAACAAAACAATTGCATGAATTAAATGGGGAAAACTGTAAAAAGCTGCAACACAAAGGGGCTTAGGTCTACTTGAGTACAAAACATGCAAAGCTTGCATTAAGGTGCAGCAGTTAATTAAGAAAGTATAATGGATTGTTGGACCTCATTTAGAGGGGATTGGAGTATATCAGTAGGGAAATCTTACTTCAAATGTACCAGCTGCTGGTGAAACCATACCGTGTGCAGTTTTGATCCCCTTATTGAAGCAAAGATATGATTTCTTTGAAGGCAGTTCAAATAAGGTGCACTAGAATCTTATGAAGGAATTGTGTTATGAGCAAAGGCCAAACAGGTTGGAACTCTTAACTCACTAGAGTGCTGTAGAATGAGAAGTGATCTCATAGAAATGTACAAAGTTCTTGAGGATAAATGGTGAGAAGGTGTTTCCATTCATGGGAGAGTCTAGGACCAGAGGACATAGTCTCAGAATAAAGGGACACTAATTTAAGACTGGGATGAGGAGGAATTTCTTCAAAAGAAGTTTGAGTGACTAGAACTCTGCCATTGAGAACTGTGGGGGCAGAGTCCTTGTGTATCTTTAAGGCTGAGATAGTTAAATTCTTAATCAGTAAGGGAACCAAGGGTTACAGGGAAAGAATGGGACAGTGGACGTGAGGGATGTTGCATCAACTATAATCCTAATGATAGCAGAGCAAGCTCAAGGGATCACATGGCTCGTTCTTGTTCACATTTCTTATTGTATTATGGCCTTATGTCACATGAATGATATTTTAATCCATAAATCAACAAAAGAACGACATCACAAATCCATACATGTAATTTTGAAAACATTACATGGTGCTGGGTTCAACTTAATAAAAAGTCTAAATTTTCAAAACCCAGGCTACATTGCTCAGACAATCGCTGTGATTATTCTGGAAAAGATGTAACCAACAGTCATTGGCACATTGTCTAGTTCAGAAACACTGACTTCCAGCAGTTTTGAGTTCATTCAGAATCTTCACTCTTGGATCTGTCTTTTAATTAATGAAACTGATATGCCTTGGCTTCAGTGCAGATTCCATCACTATCAGCATGCCTCCACGCTTGCTTTCCAGATGTTGACAGTGCAGCATAGAATGTGTCTCAAAGTCTGTCCTGTTCTGCTTTTGCACTTTGTGGAAGTGAATGCCTGGAAGTCCTCAATCAAGTTGACGAACTGCCAGTTTTAGACTAAGTAGGTCCTTTGGCTGACATTATTTTGAGAATAGTATTACTGTATTGAATTAAAAAACTTCAAGGATTACACCCTAACTCTGATGTAGACCAGGGAGTTGTTCATGGTAGCTGTGTGTAGTAAGAATTGTGTTCAGAGATTTACATCTACTCAATTGTTCTATTTTGTACCAATACCCTGACTTTTGATATCTTCTGGACAGGTGTGGCAAGATTCGCTTTGAAAGAAGTGTTAGTTACACAACATTTCTAGTAGCAGGAAAGCTCAAGTAGTCTGGTTTTATTTATCATTTCAAGACCATGATGTTTGAGGAAGCAGAGATCTCTCTCATGGTCCACACCTACTATTGTGTTGCAATCTCTCAAAGGTAAAACTGTGCTGCCTTAGGGATTCTGCTGACAGTGTATTAAGTTATATAATTGGACTGGTTCACTGCTGATATAGAGAAACATATCATTGGAATATAAATGAGGTTAACTCAACCTATTTGAGTTCAGAGACAGATGGACTTGTAAAACTGAGGAACTGAAAGAAATTAGTAATAGTAATATTGAAAAGTTAACTGGGTTGTGGTTGATAAATCCTCTGGATGCAATCACTTACTTTCCAGAGTATTGAAGCAGATGGCTTCAGAGATAATATGGTTCATTCATCTTTCGAAATTATATACATTATGAAAACTTCCCCAAGATGGCACGATTGTGTTACGAGAAGCGATTTAGAAAACTGATCCTGTACTTTCTAGAATTTCAAAGAATGAGTGCTAACAAAATATATCCAAGGCATGATAGGTGTAACTGTGATGCTTCCCTGGTTGATGAGTGTACAACCAGGGAATCTAATCTCAGATTAAGGAGTAAGCTATTTAAGTCTGGGGTGATGAAGAATATCTTCACTCAGACGGTGATGAATCTTTCAAATTCACAACCCCAGGAGGTTGTGGAAGCTCCAACATTGAACATGTTCAAGACAGAACTGATAGATATCTCAAAATGACTGGCAAAGTGACATTGAGGTAGATGATCAGCCAAGATCTAATTGAATGATGAAGCAATCTTGATGGATTGAATGTCCTGTTGTTTATACGGTCCTAGTAGTGGCATTGGCTATTGACAATATACATAAAATAACATTTGATGATGCATTCACTGGTCTTGACATTATACTTATTGTAGAACGAAGTCATTGGCTTCTACAACTATATTTTCCATCTGCTTTCAAAATGTTTCTTCTCGAGTATCTCCTACTGCAATGGTAGACATAGACAATCACTTCTCCTTTTCAACTCCTTCACCAAGATCTTCATGCATGACTACATTCCCAGATGGTTAGTCATTCTTCACTCAATCCAATATCAGATTCATTTGTGATGCAGCTCCCAGCAGATGTTCAAGTAGAATGTACATCTCTTTAAGACATGCAGGTTATTTTTAATCAATGCCAAGTTGTAATGATGTTTGGCCTGATGCTGATGCATGAAGTTTGTAAACTGTTCAGGAAGTGCAGGCTATACATGATAACCATTATAATAAGCAGATATCTCAAAGTTGGCATCCTGTGTACATTCCACTGAATGATTGTGAGTTAGTCAGGAGTCCTGATCCTTCCATCTGTTACATAAGAGCATAAGAACTAAGAGAAGTAAGCCTTTTGGACCCTTGAATCTCCTTTACTGTTCAACCATAATTATGGCTGATCTGAATATATCCATAACATCACTTTTCAGGCTGTACCCTTTAGCATTGTGCCTTCCCTGTGTATCAAAACTCTGTCTAATTGAGCCTTAAATATGTTCAGGAGTTAAATAAATTTCTTCCATGGTGTTACATGCCACATGCAACTGCTACTACATTTTGAAGCACTATTTTCATGTTCCATACATAGCATACTTATATGTTAGTTTCAAATCTCAATATATGGATAGAACAGGAGAATAAAATTCCCATGCAAAATTGTAAAAGTACTAAACAATTAATTTGCAGTATTTTGGTTAACAGGGTCCAACTGGATAACTCAACATGGGCATATAGAGAAACATAATCATTTTGAGAGTGAATTACAATTGAAAAAGGCATACAGTGGTTGAATCCTCAAAACATTGCATTTCCAAAAAGACATGACCACCAATCTAAATAGGGTAAAAACAATGACTGGAGATGCTGGAAACCAGATTCTGGATCAATGGTGCTGGAAGAGCACAGCAGTTCAGGCAGCATCTGAGGAGCTTCAGCAAAATCGACGTTTCGAGCAAAAGCCCTTCATCAGGAATAAAAGTCCAATCATCTGATGGGTTTATTTGGCATTTTATGGTTGTAAGTTGTTCTGGCATTTCTGGAGGTCTGCCAGAGGTAACTTCATGGTGTGCATCAAGAACTGTTCCAGGAAAATTTTCAGCTAGATTGACCACTGAGTATTAGCATTTTAGATTCATGATGATGAGCTGAATTGAAGCATCATTGCTAATTTTGCAATGCAATCTGTTGAAATGTTTTAACATATAATTGTAGATTTCCATTTTGTTCAGGTTAAACTATAAATGCAGTCAATCTCCTCCATGCTCTGTAACGTTGTGATCAAGCCCATTGTCAACTTGCCAGTGCAATGAATGCTCATCAACTTTCTTCCTTGGGCTTGGCCTCAGAGACAGCATCCAAGCTCTGGGAGCAAGGCTATCATGCACTCACTACCTCTGACAAGTCAGCACCTGTGCTGTCTTTTTCTCTGCTCTAGCTCCTGCACATTTACCATAATTTACCTAGCTTAGTGAAGAATGACGGCAGTATTTTTTGTTTAACCTTTCTGGGTTTTATGATTTTTGATTCCAATGGTCCTGTACACCACAAAAGGTCCATCAACAAATTGTTGTGAAGAATGGAGAATTGAGCTCCTGACCCCTCTTTCTCCATGCAAATAATTTCCCCTTTCAATATGTTACACAATATCTTTGCTCCATGCCTTTTCCAACTGTAATTCACTATCAAAATTGTTATGTCTCTCCTTATGCCCATTTTGTGTTATCCAGTTTGACCCAGTTAACCAAAATACTGTAAATTAGTTAATGGTTAATATGTTCACTGAATTAACTGAAACAATTAATTGAACACATGGGCTGAGTGACAGATGAAATTTAATTTAGGTAAATGTGAGGTGGAAAGGCAAATGGGGGCATGACTTATTTACTTAGTGGAAGGTTCTGTGGAGTGTTCCTAAACAGAGACCTGGGAGTGCAGGCTCATTTTTCTTTGAAAGTGGAGTTGCAGTTAGACAGATAGTGAAGAAGGCATGTGGTATGCTTGTCTTTATTGGGTAGTGCATTACTATAGGGGTTGGGAGGTCATGGTGTAACTGTACAGGACGTTGGTTAGGCCACTTTCAGAATACTGTGTTCATTTTTGGTCTCCATGGTGTAGGAAGCACATTGTGAAACTTAAAAGGGTTGAGGAAAGACTTACAAGGATGTTGCCAGGGTTGGAGGGTTTGAGTTACAGGGAGAGGCTGAATATTTTCCCTAGATCATCAGAGGCTGAGGAGTGACTTTATAAAATCATGACAGGCATGGATAGGATGAATAGTCGAGGTTTTTTCCCCAGAGTACGGTAGTCCAAAACTAGAGGGCATAAGTTTAAGGTGAGAGGAGAAAGATTTGAAAGGGACCTTTCGGGCAACCTTTTTATGCAGAGGATGTTGTATGTATGGAATGAGCTGGCAGAAGAAGTGGTGGAAGAGGAAGCTAGTACAATTAAACATTTAAAATGCACGTGGATTATTAAATGAATAGAAAGAGTTTGGAGGGATATGGGTCAAATATTGGCAAATAGGACTAGATTAATTTAAGATATCTGGTCGGCATGGATGAGTTAGACTGTTTCCATGCTGTACTGCTCTATGGCTCTGTAACTAATTAATCTGGCTGTGAAAAGATTTCTATTATCTGGAGATGTCATTCATCTGAGTTTTTTTTATTAGGTTGTCACTTTAGATCAGAATGTTGGCATATTTGTGGGTTACTTCAACATTGATGTTCTTTGATGACTGAGTGTGTAAAATGTCAAACGTTAGCCTCACCTCTGAAGATATTGTGATGGAATTAGATCATTTGGAGTTGATGGAAACAGTGGTTTCTGGCTACCCATTTAGTTGTAGCTACTTAGTCATTCTGTATAAGTTTAATGGAATATGAATGATTAACCTTTAAACTGCCATCAAAATACACTGCAGTGATTGTACAAGGTCAACCAGCTGGACATCATAGAATATGAGTTCCCTGATTGGGGCAGTTAGTCTGATCCAATCAGGGAGGCGTGTCTGATGTGTACAAAATGATGAGCATCAGAAGTGCTGACATCTGGTACCTGACTCTGAACAAGGCAGTACAAAGGTCAAGGACTATTCATGTGTAAGTAAAGGGTGACTTGGTGATAGAACATTGATTTTTGTGCAGTTATTTCAGTGGTGACAGAAGTAAAACATGATCCTGAAGAAAGTTGTTCACAATAATTATCTTAGGAATTTTGGGAAGCTTGACTCATTAAAAACTGGGCCCAGTATGTGCAAAGATTGTGTAATTTATTCAGGGCAAATAACATTGTGGCAGACAAAAGACAATGAGTAATTCTCCTGTGAGCTGCAGCTTTTTCTGTCATTAGTAGCCTAGCTTTTCCTTTTGCACCGGATATTAAATCCTTTCCTGAATTGAATGACATAGTAAAGGAATATTATGACCCAAGCCTTCTCTAATTCTGAGATGCTACCACTTCTACTCAGCAATCCAAGAACCAGGTAATCCATTATTGGGATTTTTGACAAGGTTAAGACGACTATCAGAAGCCTGTGGACTTTGGTGTAATCTTTAATGAGATGCTTTAAGACTATTTGGTATGTGGGATTAATAATGTAACTATTCAAAAACACCTAGTGGCTGAAGCCCAACTGGACTTCCAACAGGCACTACCACTGGCTTTATCATTGGAAAATAGAGCAAGTGAAGCGTCTGAGTTGCAGAGTTTTCTAATGGAATCAGACACACTTACCAGTCTGCCTGAGCTTGGGGAACGCCACTTTAGTATAGGCGATTGCATAAACTCACTCAGGACATATCTTGATCAGAGGGACTGTAGGTCAGCCCACAGCAAAACCCCAAACAAAGTCTAGCCTCAGCCAAATAGTTAAAATTTTCTTCAGGATCCTGGCTGGCAAGCCATTGTAGTTGTTGCCGAGCCAGCAAGAAAGTCCTATTGAACCTAAATGGAGTAAGGTAACTCATAGACCAGGTACCAAGGAGGCTCTCCAAGAGTGTTCATGCCCTTGAAAGTCCACCTATGTTTGGTTTGGAGCTGTTAAATTGCTTAACAACAAAATCAGAACCAATCAAGGTAAACGTCAGGTTAAATGATTATTCAATTCTAATGAAGGATGATACCAGCACAGTCATATCAATAATCACAAAAGTAGTTTTTAATAAAATTTTCTGAGGACAGTAGCCCTTAACTTTGTGAAAGACCTCAGCTCAGCTGAGAACCTATACCGGGGTAACTTTACAGATTAAGGGTACAACTTTGGGTTCAGTCTCTTATGAAGAGCAGCTGTTTCAGTTACCAGTGGTTGTAGTATAAAGCTCAGGCCCAAACTTACTGAGAGAACAATATTGATTGCAAGAGATTCACGTAGATTGGCTCAACATTTTTCATTTAGAAAGTGGCTTCCCGTGCGAATTAAATACCAAGACGTTTTCCCTGAAGATCTAGATTTCTTCAGCTTTCTCATTTCCCCTCCCCCCACCTTTTCTCAGTCCCAACCCTCAGACTCAGCACCGCCTTCTTGACCTGCAATCTTCTTCCCAACCTCTCCACCCCCACCCCCTCTCCGGCCTCTCACCCTCACCTTAACCTCCTTCCACCTAGCATATTCCTAACGCTCCTTCCACAAGTCCCTCCTCCCTACCTTTTATCTTAGCCTGCTTGGCACACCCTCCTCATTCCTAAAGAAGGGCTTATGCCCGAAACGTCGATTCTCCTGTTCCTTTCATGTTGCCTAACCTGCTGCGCTTTTCCAGCAACACATTTTTAAGCTCTGATCTCCAGCATCTGCAGTCCTCACTTTCTATCAGAGGAGCCAAGGCCATGACACAAGCTGACCAGGAATCAATTCTGCAAGGCCCACCCCTTCCAGTTACCTTTCAGTCAAAAGTAGAGGTGGAAATCAGAAATCTGGAAAGTGATGGAATCATCAGACAAGTCCAATTCATAGAATGGGCAGCAGCCATTGTACTGCTTTTGAAGCCTGACAGGTAGGTTTGCCTTTCTGGGGATTTTAAACAAATGGTAAATCTCTTTTTGCAGCTGGATAAATACCCAATCCCTTGGATAGAGAATTTATATGCAAAGCTGGCAGGGCTTATGTCTTTTATGAAGCTGGACTTGAGCCATGCCTACTTGCAAATGTGTTTTGACTGAGATTCCCAAAAGTATGCTACTGTTAATACCCATAAGGGCTTGTACCAATTTATGAGACTGCCATTTTCAGTTCAATTTTTCAATGGATGATGGAGATGTGTTTGCAAAGTCTACCTCACGTCGTCACTTACATGGATGATGTCTTAATTGAAGGAAAAACTAATAAGGAACACTTAGAGAACTTGGGTATAGTCCTAAGATATTTTTCCAAGGCAAGCATGTTGCCTAAGAAGGGGAAAATGCATGTTCCAGGCACCCAAAGTGACCTTCTTGGGCTACAGAGTCAACAAGACTGGTGTTACACCCGTTAGAAGGTAAAGTGAGAGCAATAAAATGTGCCCCAGCTCCCCTGTCTGTTCAGGAGCTTTGGCCATTTCTTGACTGGTAAGTTATTATGAAAATTTCATACATAATCTGGCATCCATCATGGCACCTTTACATCACCTAAAAAAGGGATCAGCTTTGGAAATGGTCAATTAGACAATCCCTAGCTTTCAATGAAGTAAAGAAACAGCTATCATCTTCCAAGGTATTAGCACATTATGATTCCAAGAAAGATTTGGTATTGACATGCATTGCCTCCTCATATGGCATCAGGGTGATATTAGCATCCAGGACTTTGGCTAATGTAGAATGTAAATACACCCAGATAGAAAAAGAAAGATTGGTGGTCATATTTGGAGTCAGGAAGTTCCACCAGTAGTTTTATGGGCAAAGATTTGTGATAATTGCAGACTACAAACACCTACTTGGTCTGCTTAAGGATGACAAGGCAGTGCTGCTCATAGCTTCAGCAGTGGGAGCTAATATTCAGTGCTTATAATTACAAGTTATAATCCTGGAGGTAAAGTAGCAAATGTGGATGCATTGAGCCACCTCCTATTAGCAGATGTACCGCAGGTGGTACCACCAGTGGAGGAGTCTGTAATGATATTAAATTTTCTGGACACGCTCCCAGTCACAGCTGACAATATCAAACTTTGAACACAGAAAGATCCTTTCAAAGCTGAAACAACTGGTGTTGATGGGAGAAAGGGCCGTCACAACTAGAATTGAAATCTTTTTGGACCTGGAGAGACCAACTCACCATAGAGGATGGCATATTATTATGGAGAACAAGAGTGATTACCCCAAGTAAAGGTCACTGTCAAATACTGGCTGAACTCCACCAGGGCCATCCAGAGATCTCCAAAATGAAGATATGGCCAGGTTGGATGTAGGCATAGCCATGTTGGTGGGCCAGTGCCCAGAGTATCAAAAAGGATACAAATTACTACCAGCAGCTCTCCAATATAGTGGAAATGGCTGGATAAACCTTGGACTCGTTTGCATGTCGACTATCCCGGTTCTTTCGTGGGCTTAATCTTCTTAGTCATTGTAGACACCAACTCAAAGTGGTTGGATGTGCGTAGGTTCCATTCCTCAAATGTGGAAGTATTGGGCATAGATTACAAACCATCATTTACCAGCAGGGAATTTTGTTATTTTTTTAAAGTCGAATAGGATTCAACATATAAGGACAGCTCCATACCACCCGTCATCCAATGACCTGGCAAAAAGAGCAGTCCAACCATTGAAGGCTGACTTGAAGAAACAGCCTACAGCCTGACCAGATAGCAAACTGGTGGGGGTGGGGGTGTGTGGTGATGAGTGAAACAGCATCAGGAGTGCCATTGCCAGCCACAAGATCTGGCCAAGTGAGGGAGACAGGTTGATACAAGGGACGAAGTTAGTGAGAATCACAGAAATGGTCCCTCATGAGTAAGACATATGGTCGACACAAGGTCAGGACCAGTGACATATAAAGTTTGGTTAAATGCAATGGTCCTGAAGAAGCATATGGACCATACATGAGCTGCAACTTTACAAATGTTGTGGAAGCATAACAATCCTTGCCCCTTGAAACAATCAAATGCTGCCAGAACCCATGGATTCACCCTCTGTCTCAAGCATTGTTGAGTCCTCAAAATCTGAGATGGACATGATGGAAGTAATCACCTCAACACCTTTGTCACCAGAAGAAAAAAATGAAATTCTACCAAGGCGCTCTCTGTACAAGAAGCAAGTTCCTGTGTTTTGCATGCAGCCTGTACTGGATGCTGAGTTGGAGGAACAGTACCCAGTAAGACCTCATGAGGCTCTCCAAGTGAAAGAATCAGCCTATGTCACAGAATCAGAGCGGGAGAGATGTGGTGATTGTAACAAGGTCAGCCAGCTGGACGTCATAGAATATGAGTTCCATGATTGGGGCAGTTAATCTGGTCCAATCAGAAAGCGCTGGCTGACATAAAAAGATGAGTGTTAGTATTTCTGGTACCTGATTCTGAGTGAGGCAGTTTTAAATTCATGGACTGTTTAATGTGTAAATAAAGGGTGACTTGGTGATGGTACACTGATGGAAATGTGTTGCTGGAAAAGCGCAGCAGGTCAGGCAGCATCTAGAGAACAGGAGAATCGACGTTTCGGGCATTAGCCCTTCTTCAGGAATGAGGAAAGTTGGTCCAGCAGGCTAAGATAAAAGATAGGGAGGAGGGACTTGGGGGAGGGGCGTCGGAAATGTGATAGGTGGAAAGAGGTCAAGGTGAGGGTGATAGGTCAGACTGGGGTCTTGACCTCTTTCCACCTAACACATTTCCGACGCCCCTCCCCCAAGTCCCTCCTCCCTATCTTTTATCTTAGCCTGCTGGACCAACTCTCCCCATTCCTGAAGAAGGGCTAATGCCCGAAACGTCGATTCTCCCGTTCCCTAGATGCTGCCTGACCTGCTGCACTTTTCCAGCAACACATGGCCATCATTGAAGACAAGGTGTGAGGAAGCTGAAAGGTCTGAAGGTGAATAAATCACCCAGACCAGATGGACTATTGTCATCCAGTTTCCCTATCCCGGTATCAGTCGAAGCAAACACTGAGACACAGTACGGCTTTACCTCCTTCATTTTTATTCCATGCCCTGGAGGGAGAGAGAATGATCGCTCGTGCATAGAGACATGAGTTCTCTGTCGTCTTTTGAACAGCAGATTCTTAAGGAATTATGTAGTCACTTACAGGGAGCAGCATCCAGATAAGGCAACATCAATATTGATTGGGTGACCGATACAATCAGTGAGCGTCAACAGTAAAGATTAATCCATCTGGCATTGTACAGTAGATGTTCTTAACCTTGTTAACTGGCATTACGTAATGTATGCTTTTCACCTTGTTAACCCACTACCCTTGCCTCCAACACCTCATTGTTTACTGTAAGTTCTTAACTGGTCAAAGTCATGCCACCTGAGCCTTTGTCAAGCAACCATAAACTTAACTTTTTTCCTACCTGCTCATGCCTTATACAGTTTCTCACTACACCCCAGAGTTCTGAGGGAGATTGTAGAAGCATTGGTGGTGATCTTTCAGGAATCGCTAGAGGGGTCATGGAGGGTCCTGGCGGACTGGAAAATGGGTAATGTAACATCCTTGCTTAAGAAGGGAGGGAGGCAGAAGACTGGAATCTAAAGGTCAGTTAGCCTGACCTTGGTCTTTGCTTAGAT
Organism: Chiloscyllium plagiosum; assembly: GCF_004010195.1. Classification (NCBI taxonomy): domain Eukaryota; kingdom Metazoa; phylum Chordata; class Chondrichthyes; order Orectolobiformes; family Hemiscylliidae; genus Chiloscyllium; species Chiloscyllium plagiosum. The sequence goes on from NC_057737.1 coordinate 35,153,894, forward strand.
TTTCGAGTTCATTAGGAAGGATGAGATGGTGGAGTACTTGGAAGTGCACGGTAAAATAGAGCTATGTCAGCACGGCTTTGTCAAGGGGAGGTCATAGCTGGCAAGCAAATTAGACAAAGGAGAGCTAGTGGCCTTGATCTATTTGGTTTTCTAACCTCAGGCCTTGGATGAGGTTCCAGACAGGAGGCTGCTAAATAGGATAAGAGCCCAGGGTGTTAAGTGCAAAGTGCTGACATGGATTGAAGATCGGCTGACTGGCTGAAGCAGAGAGTAGTGGAAAGGAGTCTTTTTCAGGATGACAGCTAGTGATGCATGGAGTTCTGCAGGGGTCAGTGTTGGGACCGTAACTGTTCCTGACCTGAATTCTATGTTCTGGAAAGAGTAACTGAGGGCATTGTTGGGTGGGGTCATGGTCAAGGGGGCAGTAGGAGGAGGTATCTGCGAGCTGGCGTTTGGCCTCAGCGGTGTAGAGGTCGGTGCGCCAAACTACTACCGCGCCTCCCTTGTCTGCTGGTTTGATAGTGAGGTTGGGGTGGTGCGCCAAACTACTACCGCGCCTCCCTTGTCTGCTGGTTTGATAGTGAGGTTGGGGTGGTGCGCCAAACTACTACCGCTCCTCCCTTGTCTGCTGGTTTGATAGTGAGGTTGGACACTGGCCTTGGTAGAGTTATTTCATACACCAATCCCTCAGAGATACTTTCTAATCAACCTATTAAATTATATTATTACATATATTCAGAGCAGGTGGGACTTGAATCCAGTTCTCTATCTCAGAGGTAGGGGCAGCACTACTCCATCACGAGAGCCCTATCAATCTCTTATAAACAAATGTTCAGGTACTAGACTAATTAATATGAGCTAGGCAAAGTTTGTTAGAATATCTGTTAAACTAGGAATATCTATTCATTGTCCAAACCAATGGAGGCAAAAGCAACATTGTTCAGCAAGCTTATCTGTAAGACCAGAGTGCATCAGGATTGATTCAGGATCTATTTTGTGAGACACTTGCTTTTTCAACTTCAACTTATTTTTTGACTACAACCAGTTGTGTGCCATCTAATAAACGATAAAATTATCTCTATATTCTCTATGTAAGCAATAGGAATTAATGAGCAAGTAGTCTATTTTAATCTTTTTTTCCTGATCCTAAAGATTATTATACAGTAACATCTGGAATGACAGATTCCTGATGATTTGCATAAAAATTACTAATTATCCACTTTGTATGTAGCAGGTCTTTGCACTGCCATAATTTATCTATCCTTCTCATTGCAGATGGAATTGCAGCAGCAGCTAAAGCTGCTAAATATGGAGGTAGGTTTTACTATTATCTTTTTATGAAAGCATTAACTGATTTTTTTTAAGCATTGAATATTCGTTGGAATAATGTATTGACAGGTATAGAAGGTGATTAATTAAATGTATTATTTAGTATAGAATATTACTATTGGGAAGTCTCACTTAACCATATGCTAACAGCACTGAAGCGATACAGGAAGAAAAAATATATTGTGCAATTTAGCTTTAAAGAAGTTGCTGCCTTGACAAGAAATTGAATAACATACATTCTCAGAACGTACAGCGTCAGGATTACCTGTCAGACCTTTATTTCAAGGGCCTTGACCAGAATAAAACAACAAGAAAATTTCTTGACATGAAGAAAAACAATGTTTCCAATTCTAAACTTGGATCAAGGTTAAATGTTGCTGCTCCTGTGAATAAGTTTCTGATTAAAACCTATATAAGGAAAGGATGGAATCAATAGAGTCTGCAAGCAAGAAACTGAGTAAAGACATGAGGCAACAGAGGCAGTAATAGTCATAAATTGCTCAACATTCTTTCTTAAATTGCTCTGCTCATCCTTTTTCCACAATGAAATCTTTTGTTATTTAATCTCACCTGACCTCCAGCCTATCACACAAAACCTTCATTTTTGTTCTTCCTCTCCCCTCACCATCATCCAACTCAAAATCTTGCTTAAAATGTTTCTATCTCTCCTTTGTTCTGGTTAAAACTTATGTTAATCTGAAATGTTAACTATTTTTTGCTCCAGAAATGCTGTCTGACCTGAGCATTTCCAGCTTTTCTTTAGTTCTGTTTCAGATTTCCAGCATCTATGATATTTTGCTTTTGTAAGGCACAAATCACATCACTTCATGAGATGAGATGTTGCCAAAGAGAATGTCTTCTATGATCAAAACTGTGTTCTTCTGTTTGGGGTTATATGGCATCTAATGATAGTGCTTTCCTGTTCTATCATTCCAGGAGGTGTACCAGGTCAAGTTCCAGTTGGTGGACGTGGATACATTCCAGGAGGTGGTGCAGCACATTCAATTTCTTAGGAGTAACATTTTTAGATTAATTTAAATAAGTTAAATAAGTAATTTTTACTATTTTTAATTTTGCAATGTGTTCTATTAGAAATTTTAGTTTTATAATTGTCCTTTTTCACCTTTTATTAATCAATGGACTTGTTGGCTACTCTCCTCATTCTGTCTCCTAACATTGCTATGGGTCACTGTGCCCAGAGTGTAGGAGAATTGTGACATCATGGGGCTCCAGAACCAAGATGGTACCAATATTAGCAGCCATTGTAGTCATCTGAGCTGTTGTTTGGAAACTGCAATAAGAGGCCCCTTCATGTTGCACAGCATGGTCATATTTATGGAACAGATTGGTTGGTTAAAATTGGAAAATATTGTCTCAGTTCTGTAAATGTAACCTTAATAGATGCAGCATTATGAGCAAACATGTCAATTTGCCCAGCGTGCCACCATTTTTCCCAATCAGCCATCTTTCCTCAGCTTGGACCTCAAAGGCAATATTTAAATTTAGCATAAATAGCTGGCATTTAATTTCCCACTCTGGCAATTTGGTACTGTAATATCTTATCCAGCTGCTCGAGCAATGGTATAATTCTTCTGGGCTTGTGTAGGTCTGGCTACCATTTGGAGTTAACTTCTCATATAATTATGCTAACAAAATAGGTGGTTCATTATTTTTCAGACAATCAATAAGAATTCCCCTTTCTTTGGGAAAATTGGTATTTTGTGCTAAGTGATTTTTCTGATGATATTGTAAACTGTGTGTGAGCATATTGTTTAGAATTTTCAATGATACCATTTAATGAAGAACAGGGAGTTGTCTTTATTCAACCAGCAAAACCAAAGAAAGAAACTACTGATTCACCTTTTGTTTCTGTGGATCTTTCTCAATGCAAATTGACTTCCCCCATTGATTCAATCATTTCAATTTATGATTTTTTTGCAATCATTTCAAAAATGTGAGTTATGCATGTCAATTTCTAAGGTTGTCATAAGAATGAAAGAAATAAGAGCAGGGAAAGACTGTATAGCCCATCCACCATGCAGCCCATTCAGTATCAATATGGCTATCTTTGACTTCAACTCCAATTCCCCTTCTCCTTTCTATGTCCCTTTATCCCTGAGAAACCAAGAATGTGTTTGTCTCATCCTTAAGCATATTAAACAGTGGAGGATTTGAAAATGTTATTCCCTCCTTATTTAGATTATAATGGAATCAACATAATTGGAGTTAGAATGTTGATAAATGGTTGAAACTAAATGAGTTCATAGTTTTAACAACTATAAATAATCAAACCTCAAACTCTATGGCCACATACATAGTTTGTGTCTGTAATTATTCAGGATTACTTCGGATTTGGTAGGAAGGTTTGCTGAAATATCTATTTGGGAGCCTTTGAACCTTAGTTTAGCAAGCTTCTTAGTGCTCCAAAATCTAACAGGATCTATTTTGTGTGACAGTTTTCTCTCTTGGTTCTGTTCTTTTTGAATGCACTAGCTTTAATGACATAAAACAGAACATGAAATGATTAGACTATTGTCATAGGGAGTCATAGAGATGTACAGCACAGAAACAGACCCTTCGGTCCAACTCGTCCATGCTGACCAGATCTCCCAACCCAATCTAGTCCCACCTGCCAGCACCTGGTCCATATCCCTCCAAACCTTTCGACTCATATACCCTTCCAAATGCCTTTTAAATGTTGCAATTGTACTAGCCTCCATCACTTCCTCTGGCAGTTCATTCCACATGCATACCACCCTCTGCATGAAAACGTTGCCCCTTAGGTTTCTTTTATATCTTTCCCCTCTCACCCTAAACTATGCTCTCTAGTTCTGGACTTCCCCCAACCCAGGCAAAAGACTTTGTCTATTTATCCTATCCTTGCCCCTCATGATTTTATAAACCTCTATAAGGTTACCCCTCAGCCTCTGACGCTCCAGGGAAAACAGCCCCAGCCTATTCAACCTCTCCCTATAGGTCAAATTCTCCAACCCTGGCAATATCCTTGTAAATCTTTTCTGAACCCTTTCAAGTTTCACAACATCTTTCCGATAGGAAGAACAGAATTGCACGCAATATTCCAACAGTGGTCTAACCAATGTCCTGTAAAGCAGCAACATGACCTCCCAACTCCTGTACTCAATACTCTGACCAATAAAGGAAAGCATGCCAATGTAATTAAGGTAAATTGCAAATGCTGTAAGGAAAAGATTGTCATGGGCAAATAGCATTATTTTCTTCTTTGTTTTCTTTCTGATCTTAAAGGTTACTATACTTAAGTTAATAAGCATAATGTTTCCATCAAATAAATGGCCCTGCAGGCCAATCTTAAAATTTGTTCCAGTAGTCATGAAAAAAATTATTTATTTTTTGCAAAAAAATTGTTGCTTCTTAATGCAATCTGCAAGCTGTCCAAATTGGGAAGCTTGAGTATTTAAGAAATAGAATTTAACTCAAGTTAAGTCTTAGTTCATCATAATGAAACTCTTTGTTCTATTCTGCATATTACTGCTATTGGCTGTATTATAAATATTATAGTCTTCTGTTACAGATGGATATGCAGCTGCTAAAGCTGCAAAATATGGAGGTATGTTTTGCGAAGCTTGTAATTTGTGAAAGTATAAAATAATTTGATATTTCATGCTTACTAATTACACTAGGAAAATCATCTCGCATATTAATTGTATTTTAGTCATACTTAATTGTACACGGGTGGTGAGAAGTAACTGGGGAATCATTTTGTTTCTTTAAAAAGGTATATTTATGAAGGTCATGTCTGATATTACTCTATCTCTGAGCTAAAAAAAAAAGTCCAGTTTCAAGTCCTACCTGAGTCAAAACTGTTTCATTACATATCTGAACAGATTTTAAATAAAAGGAATAGCCTGAAGCCATGGTTTTGGATGAAGAGGTACATACTTGATGAGTATCCTTATAAATTAATGCTTACATGCATAGGCATTTAAGTATAGTTTGAATAACATAAAAGCAATATAAGTATAGACAATATGTTAGGGGTGTGTGTGTGTGTAGAACCACTCTAAGCGATCACAGATGCAGAAGGTAAGCCAAGAAAACTAGAATTTGCAACAGTCTTCAGCCAGAAGTGCCGAGTGAATGGTATGCAAGGTTAGCAAAGGTTATGGATTGACCTCTTGACTTGAAATAAATATTGAAGAAAGAGTAAAACATACAAATTAAATGGGTGGATGCAAGTCAGCAATTGGTGTAAGTTTTATGAAAAGAAATGTACCATGATGCTCATCTTCTAGAACCTCTAATGGGTCCTGGAAGATGAGCATCTCACAATATAGCTCATTTATAGAAATGTGCAAGAAGACCCAAGGGGCTCTCTTCTGGTGCAATAGTAGTTTCCCTACTCCTGGGCCAAGAGGCCTGCGTTCAAGTCCCACCCATTCCAGAGAGAAAAAAAAACAGACCCAAGTATAAATCTGCTGAACTGTCTGTCCCAGGCTGGGACAAGCCAATGTATGCTATGAGTAGTGGCTCTATTTCGGTGTTTGACAATAAATGATGTTCATTTCAAAGTCAGGTTTCCTGAGTTATTACAGTTTCTAAAAGAAGAGTTCATTTATGGCAGTGTGATTACTTAATACCATTATAAAGACATAATTCAGGAAAATCAAAGTAATATGTTGGAAAATATGTACTTTTGAGAGAATGAGAGTGATCAATAACATTCAGTAGAAATATTCACTTGTTAACTATAACACATTAACGAAAAGCAAAACACCATGGAAGATAAAAAAACTGAATAAAATTGAAACTGAAGGAAAAGGTACACAATAGGAACATAAACGGTCAATGAGAAGTTAATTAAAGGGACTATGAATAGTGAAAAAATAAGTCAGCAAAACAATTAGCAAAGCAAAGGAGAGCTACAAAATTAAGTTATTAAGGAATTTTTTGAAAGACATTTTTCAGACACACAACTGACAATCAGGAGAGCATAACATAAATTGACACCAAAATGATATAAAAATTGAATAATTATTTCAGTTCAGCATTTACAAGAGTGATTGAGTGCATAATCTCCTAAGAAATTATTTTAGGAACATGAGGTTGAAAACAAACTGACCAAATTCAGAAAGGTAGATTGTATATCCTGCATGCAAACAGAAACTAGGGAAGCAATAGCAGCGGTTCTACTAAATATATATGAAAATTCATTAGTAAGGTGAATGGTATCAGAGAGCTAATGAACAGCTAAAGTATATATTTATTTAAAAGGAGATATAATGCTTCAAAGTTATTATGAACCTGTTACTAACACCAGTAGTGGGAAGATAATGAAAAATTTCTGAAATGTACAATGGAACAAAATTAAGATACAATAGGTTATTAAAAAACAGTCAGAAGATTTCAAAAACAAAGATCATTTTTGACTAACCTTACTCAATTATTGAAGTATCAAAGAGTAGATGGAGGGAATGCAGTAGATGTAATATATTTGGATTTTCAAAATGCTTTTAATATGTAACTGCATTAGAAATTTGTAAATGAATTCAGAAAATTTGAGTCAAGCACAAATATGGGATAGCAAGCTGCTACAGTATGTTTGTAAATGGAGTGCATCACAAACAGAGCACCTGCTCCAATTAGGATACATATCTAATATAAATATTACAGGCTTGCATTAAGAGGAACAAAATACACATGACATTGAGATCCCTGCTGGTTACAATCAGAAATCATTATAAATGAGTAGAAAGGATAACATTGTACAGCAGGGGCATGTAACTGGTCCAGACAGGCCAGAAGATACCCTAGGCTTGCTTGGAGCATTGCCACTTACTCTACTGGAGTGGGCAGACCTGAATGCTGACTGGAAAATTCTGTAGTAGGTCCCTAATAAATCTGCTGCATGAAGGCAAATAGCGCTGTTATCTTTTGCCCTCATCCTGCCTCTCAAAAATGGCCCTGAGGTGTGGTAGAGTCAGGGACATCATCAGATAGGGCAACTAACAAACTAGAGTACCAGCCATCTCTGATTCTGGCCCACATGCATTTCCATAGTTTCTTATTCTAACATGATTTGCATGACTGCAACTCATCTAAAAATTGGCTATATATTTGCCTCATTAGCAAAGATAATTTCTGCTAATTAAGTTCACAAAATGAAATCTCTGAACTTTTGGCCAGATTTCATAAGCTGCCGAGCAGCGGTACTGCAGTATTTATGAAATACCTTTATAGCAATTGAAAGCAGCGTTTTAAGTCTTGCAACAGATAACCTTAGTGATACTGTAATGTCTCTCATTTATAATAAATTCTCCTGAGTTTATTTGAGATCTATTGATTATAACTCTCCCGATTTGGCATTCTAGGTGGTGTACCAGGACTAGGTCCAGGAGGTAGAGTTGGTCCAGGTAATTTGATCTTGCAGTATTAATACTTTAGGTTTATTGAGATGAATTGAGTGAAGATTTATTGTTACAGGTTTTGTAATACAGTCTGTTTACACATATTGTGTTTCCATTTATATAATTGTTGCAGTTACAGAGTGAAAGCAGCCAGTTGCCCAAGTCTTCACCTCTGTGCTCTTGCAGCGCAGTGTATGAACAAAATACAGGACTACTGTGATACCCTGAAGGCAGCTGTCACCATAAGCCTCAGGGTCAATGATAGCTACCTGAACTTCAGTGGCCAACACGTTAATTGCTATCGTTGACATTGGAGCTTGAAGGGAAGTTTCCAAATGAGGCTACTTTGTGGGCAGCACAATTATACTTATGCGATTTGGACCATTTTTTTAATCTTAATGGTCTGTGCTTAGCCATTAGGGGAAATGGAGCTGCGTTCCTTAATCCTCTATGGCACTGTTGGTTAGGTCATGTTAGGTTGCTCAGTGCATTGAATATTTCTTGGTTAAAGCCTTCATTCATGGGATGAGGGGGTTGCTGTCTACACCAGCATTTATTGCACATCCCTAATTGCCTAGAGAGTGATTGCTGTGAATCTGGAGTCACATGTAAGCTAAACCAGATGAAGATGGAAGGTTTCCTTCCCTGAAGGACATTATTGAACCAGAACAACAATAGTTTCACAGACGTCAATGGATTCTTTATTCCAGATTCTTCTTCTTAAATTCAAATTCACCAATTGCCATGGGTCCCCAGAACACTCGCTGAGTTTTTGGATTAATAGTCTTGTATTAATACCACTAGAACATTGCCTTCCCTGTGCCTCAGAATCAACATTCTCGCCCACTGCAACAAATCTAGCATGCAATCTTGCTGGCAAGCTGGCATCTATAGCATTCTATTCATCACATCCAGGTTTTCTTTACTTGTGGAGAAAGTGAGGACTGCAGATGCTGGAGATCAGAGCTGAAAATATGTTGCTGGAAAAGCACAGCAGGTCAGGCAGCATCCAAGGAACAGGAGAATCGACGTTTCCGGCATAAACCCTTCTTCAGGAAGAAGGGCTTATGCCCGAAACGTCGATTCTCCTGTTCCTTGGATGCTGCCTGACCTGCTGCGCGTTTCTTTACTTGTGACCAATAATTTTTCCAACCTGAATTTCTATTTACAATCCTATGTTAATTCAATCCTACATGAAAATCCTATATTACTCAATCCAAAGTATCACATTAGTCCTATATTTACAATCCTACATCAAGTTGGTTCAACTACCACTTGGAGGTCTCCTCTCTCATGATGATTTTATGAAAAAACCTTTTTCTTTCGGAGAGTCAGTAGAATCTTTCTCTGTTAAAGTGAATAATTTCTGTTTGAAGCTTAGGTTTTGTTTTAGATAAGCCTTGATCCTGAGGTGATAAAAGATCTCTCGATAGTCATTTGGCAATACTGACCTTGAAAATTGCTGAAAAAGACTTTTTGTTGAAGCTTTTCATGTTGAATCATCAGGCCAATTTCAAAGATACCAATAAAGGAAATATGACATTTATGCATGTGAGAGAGGTGTGCTAATTAATTGGCAGTTGACTTTACTATTCATGTTGCCATGAAAAATGCAGCAGTTAATGATGATTTACTGTTAACTGCCAGAGTTTGTTTATATTTCAAAGCAGACAAGTTAATACTGGTCATAACATTGCCCTGAGAAAGAACCAGTGAATAGCTGTGATCTAGTTTGTTGATTTGAAACAGGTGCAGTGCATTCTTTCTGTCTCCAAACAATAGGGCTTTGAAGAGCCCTCATCACATAGTGGTCATGTTTGGATTGGGTGGCCTGAGTTGTTTATAAAAGTAGGTTAATTCACAGAGCCCTTTTTTTTATTTAACTTATGTATCTTTCGAGAATCTGTAAGTGTGCCATAGTATGAGCCCCAAATGATAGTTCTGAATTAGTTTTCAGTGCAATTCTTCACATATTCCTACATTCCTATGTCCTACTTACCTGGCATTACAATGGCATTGAAATTCATATACTGCACAACGTTACTCATTTTGTGATAGGCAGAGTGCATTTTTTGGCTTGACAGCAGCATTCTGTCAGTGCCAAATACCACCGGTGTTGATACTGCATGGTAGCAGCATGAAACAATTAGCTTCAGGGTGAAAGAGAGCAAAGCCAACATGCAGAATAACCAGACCAGAGATTTTCTCATTATGTACCATCTAAATTCATGAAAGGGAAGATGACAGGAAGCAGGGAACTACAAGCTAGTTGGCTTAACATCTATCATAGAGAAACAATTTAGAAGCTATTATTAAAGATATATCAGGGCACTTGGATAATTTTAAGGTATGCAAAGGTAAGTCAACGTGGTTTTATGGAGTTGAAGTCATATTCAAACAAATGATTGGAGTTCTTTGAGAAGATAGCATGTACTGTGGAAGACAGTGAACTGAGAAATTCACTGTACTTAGATTTCCAAAAGGCATTTGGTAAGATGCTACAGTAAGGATTACTGTAGAAAATAAAATTTCATGGTGTAGAAGTAACAGATTTGCTGGCTAACAAGAAGCAGAAAGTAAGTGTAAATGAGTCTTTTTTCAAATTGGCAATATATTGCAAGTGATAAGGCACAAGAATTGGGGCTGGGACCTCAGCTGTTGAAAACTATGCAAATGCTTTAAATGAAGAGACAGAAGTTATGATTACCAGATTTGCTGGTGCCACAAGGTAGGCAGGAAAGTAAGCTATGGAAAGAACACAGAACGTAAGAAAAGGTATTGATAGTTTAGGCGAATGCGAAAAGATGTGGAAATTACAGAGGCACTGGCCACCATCTGCCAAATCTTATTAGACATGAAAATGGTGTAATAAGATGGTGATTTGTAAATATCACAAAAAAAACTTAAATATGTTAAAAATGTGTTAACAAAAGCCATGCAACTACAGTCCAACCCTGTAGTGGGAAAACAATAATCCAGGACGATAGATGCTGGGGCAAATGCAAATTAATGAAAATAAAGAAACAGAAATTTGTTAAATCCAAATAGTATTAAACTAGCTTGAGGGTTTTTTTTTAAAGATGGAAGGGATGATTGTGAAGGCTAATGAAGTTGATGTTTCATGAAGTTGCAAAAGTATTTGATAAAATGCCAAAATGGACTTGCCAGAAAATTTGCAGATTTGTAATATGATACAGTGCTACCATTAATGCAAAATAGCTGAATGGTAGGTTTTTTTTTAGACTGGAGAAATGTATATAGTGGAGATCCCCCAGATCATTGGTTTTCTTTACATTTATTAAGGATCTATAGATGGGCATATAGTACACAATTCCAACATTTTCAGGTGTCAAAACTTGAAGTCTTTTGAACTGGGAGTAGGATTGTGATAGACTTCAGGCTGTGCGATGACTAATGGATTGGGTGTGCTCAATTAGATGGAATATGCAGAGAAGTGTGGTGTGATACCTTTTGGTAGGAAGGATGATGATCAATATAAATCAGTAAACTTAAAAGAGCATAAATTGATGTAGAGAGCAGAGTAGATTTAGAAAGTGGTTAAAAATGCACACAGGAGCTGGTGCTTATAAATAAATGGGAGCACAAGGAAGTCATGATAAATAAAAGCAAATGGCGACCGGATGCTGGAAATTTGAAGTCATAAAGAATCTTTATGAACATTTTTACTTCAAATACTCATATGTTTTATAAAGAGGTCCTGAGGAACAGAATGCAGTAGGTCAGGAGCTGGTTAGTGGGATTGAGCATGATGCAAAAGAGTGCTGTTACATCCACAGCATGGGTACTATGAGTTCTAAAGAAATTGAATGAATGGATTATTTTGATGTAGAAAGAATGTTAAGTTCTTAAGTATTAATCAAGATCATGGTCAAGAAGTAAGAACATAACCATCTGGGAAAAGCTATCCAAACAATGAATAAACTTTCTTGCCCATTAAAGATCATTTCTACGAATTAATTCAAGGAATTTAACCTATATGAACTTCTGATTAAGCTCCACTGTTAGATTGCAAATGAAAGTAGCAACTCAAGTATCATGACGGGCAGTCTTTGTAATTCCACAGTGTGTTGGTAACAAGAGTATGATCTTCTGTCTCATAATGATGATTGCACCCTTCTGTCCTGGCTTTCTAGGAGGCTTTCCATGGCGAGGAGCAGGAGCTCTGCCATGGCGTGCACCTGGTGGCTTTGTCGGAGCTGTTCCAGGAGGGGTTCCAGGTAATTTGATCTCTTAAGAATAATATTTAGATTATTTGAAATGAATTAAATGGAAACTGCAAGATTAGTTGTTAGTTTTCCAATCAAATTGTTCGCATTCTGATATAGTATAAGTAGAGAGTGTGGTGCTGGGAAAGGACAGCTGGTCCTGTAGCATCCGAGGAACAGGAGAATCAATGTTTCGGGCATAAGCCCTCCTGATGAAGAGCTTATGCTCGAAACATTGATTTTCCTGCTCCTCAGATACTGCCTGACTGGTTGTTCCTTTCCGGTACCGTACTCTCGAGTCTGATCTCCAGCATCTGCAGTCCTCACTTTCTCCTATATAGCATAAGTGTAATCTTCCACTTTAATCAAAACTACAGACATAGTACAAATTCCATTTAAGTTCACTGAACCCAACCACATCAAAGCAAGGAGGAGTGATTTGTTGGACCACTTCTATTTCTCATCAAAACCTGTTCTCCGTAAACTCACCTGAAAATAGTGTCACATATACACTGAATTTTAAAAAAATTTAAAAAATTTATTGGATGTCGAAGCTCTTGCCTAAGATATCCATATGTTATAAATGAATAGGAAATTTAGCTTGACCAAGCATCACCAATTCTGTCGACCTCCACTGCCTTTGATTAATCACCTCCTTATCTGATATCAAGTATTACATAAGTAAATATTCTCTAAGTTACAGAGTCATAAAGATGTACAGTACGGAAACAGACCCTTCAGTCCAACTCATCCATGTCGACCACATATCCCAACCTAATCTAGTCACATTTTCCAGCACCCGGCCCAAACCCTTCCTATTCATATACCCATCCAGATGCCTTTTAAACGTTGCAATCATACTAGCCTCCACCACTTCCTCTGGCAGCTCATTCCATACACGCACCAACCTCTGCGTGAAAACATTGCCCCAAGGTCTCTTTTTTAAAATTTTTCCCCTCTCACCCTAAACCTATGCCCACTAGTTCTGGACTCCCCAACCCAGGGAAAAGACTTTGTCTATTTGTCCTATCCATGCCCTTCATGATTTTATAAACGTCGATAAGGTCACCTCTCAGCCTCCGAGCTCCAGGGAAAACAGCTCCAGCCTATTCAATCTCTCCCTATGGCTCAAATTCTCCAACCCTGGCAACACCCTTGTAAATCTTTTCTGAACCCTTTCAAGTTTCACAACATCTTTCCGATAGGAAGGAGACCAGAATTGCACGCAATATTCCAACAGTGGCCTAACCAATGTCCTGTACAGCCACAACATGACCTCCCAGCTCCTATACTCCATACTCTGACCAATAAAAGAAAGATACCAAACGCCTTCTTCACTATCCTATCTACCTGTGACTCTACTTTCAATGAGCTATGAACCTGCCCTAAGACCTTACCATTAAGTGTATAAGTCCTGCTAAGATTTGCTTTCCCAAAATAAGATCAGGAAAGTATAAGTGTATTGCATCTAAGTAATCTCCTGAAATAACTGATCATGGTTTTCCTGCTGTACTAGGAGACCAAGATTGAATCATAAACTTCAAAGCATGAAACGTTCAGTTAAGTCATCAAAAGTTAGAAGCTCCAGCTTCCACCATGCCAATTTCCAGTTTAACAGATGTTGGTATTGATTAGATTACATTACAGTGTGGAAACAGGCCCTTCGGCCCAACAAGTCCACACCGACCCGCCGAAGCGAAACCCACCCATACCCCTACATTTACCCGTTACCTAACACTACGGGCAATTTAGCATGGCCAATTCACCTGACCCTGCACATCTTTGTGACTGTGGGAGGAAACCGGAGCACCCGGAGGAAACCCACGCAGACACGGGGAGAACGTGCAAACTCCACACAGTCAGTCGCCTGAGGCGGGAAGTGAACCCGGGTCTCAGGCGCTGTGAGGCAGCAGTGCTAACCACTGTGCCACCGTGCCGCCCACTGGTGCAGAGTAACCCAAGCTTGAGGGTGACAACTAAATTTGTGTTTGAATAATTTGACTGTAATGTATTGGGCACAATTTCTGTGGATTCATAAAACCTAGGAATAAAGCAATTAAGAAGCACTTCATGCAAATTGTTATTGTGGAAGTGACCTAATTTTAATACCCAGAGGGAAAGAAAAACAGTAATACTTGGAAATGATGTACTGGTCATCCACTTTTGGGGTATATAGGACAAGTCAGGTTTGCTTTGAACTGTGATGCCAACAGCATGCATTCAATTCCTGCACCAGCTGAGGTTACCATGAAGGGCTCTTCTTCTCAACTTCTCCCCCTTGTCTGAGACATAGTGACCCTCAGGTCAGAGAACAGCCCTATGCACAAGTAAGAGATCTTACCTGTTTTTATGCATTTAATAAATTGTCTTTCTAATAAGTTCATCCAAGAATTGCAGTAGGAGTTAAAATTATTGTCGTTATTCAACAAACAAATATCCATCTCACAAAATACTTTACTTCATACAGGGAATAAGATTTTTCACTAATTATATGGTTCAGACTCTAAGGGCATTCAAAGCCCATCATTGCCTGACAATTTTCACTTTCTTCTGGCATTTTCTACAATGCTCACTTAAATTATGGTTTTCTATTTGAAAATAATTTTCTTAGTTCTCTACCTTCACCCTTAAGCACCCATGCGCTGCTGCAATATTATATCCAAACAGTCAATTGAGGAAGAATAGTATCAGAACCAAATTTTTATAAATATGTATTCACAGAGTTTCATATTACAATCCCTCCTTATCCAACACCATTGCTTTATTCTGGGCTGAATTTTAGTGAGTTTCATGACAGACTTCTCTTCATGAGTCCTAGTATGTTTTCTCACATAATTTTGTACAGTTCACCTCACTAGCTATGCACATGCCTCTATAGTACCATTCTCACGCCATCATCTGCTCAACAATGGTGGAGATTCATTCAGTTTTGTCTGCCTTGTTGCACCAGATGTCATATTCTTTTATGCAGAAGGTGGTGTTCTTCCTGCTCAATGTACTCATCTTCCTCCTCAGAAGATGCTACTGCTCTCCCACCTCTTGTCCAAATTAGAATTATAAAGGGTTTTGTGGCTTATGTGGCACACTCCATATGTACCGTATTACAATGTCTCCCTTCTTTCGTTACCACTCTGGCCAATCTGAGCATTGCAATCTCATCTAAAATAGGTCTATTATCTGCTCTAGAATAGCCCAAAAGTAGCTATGCAATATTAACAGTTGGATTCAGTTATGTAATAATGGTGTCATCACCCATGTTTGCAAAAGATAGCCCTTATCATTCAGTAACTATATTTGTAAGGCATCCATCCCTTGAAACAAAGCAAGAAAATTTGCAAGAATGATCCTTAGTCTTCAGGGGTTGTACGATGGGAGAGATTATGCAAATTATGCCTTTTTTGCTTTGGAATTTAAAAGGTGATCTGATTGAAGTCTTCAAGATATTAACAGAAAAATACAGGGCAGATAAAGATAAATAATCCCCACTGGTTCTGGATTCTATAATAAAGTGGCAAAGGCTGAGAACTGAGGCCAGACTATTCAGGAGAGATGTAGGGAAGTGGTTCTGTACACAAAGGATGAATAATTCCACAAATGGCAGAGAACCCTGGCTAAGTTATTAATTTTAAATCTGAAATAGATCCATTTTTGTTAAGCAAAGGTATTAAGGGATATGCGTGAAGACAGGGATATAGAGTTAGGCTACAGATCAACTGAGATCTAAGTGAATCATTGTACAGGCTCAAGGGGTGTAAAGGCCTATTCTTGTTCCTATGTTGAGAGTTTGTGAAACTCTGCTCCCTATAAATAGTGAAGGAAGCGTCATCAATTTTTTTTTAAGGCAGCACTTTTAGGATTCTCGATTAACAAGGTACTTAAAGAGTATTGATGATAGGTAGGAAAATAGACTTCGGATTAGTTGTGATAATATTGAATGGCAGAGCAGACTGAATGGTCTGAATGGCTTGATCTTGTAAATTCATATGTTAATATGTATGTTTCTGCTACACAAGTAATCTTTACTTGCCGTGGAAATATTGCCGGAGTGTGTTTGAAGAAGTCATCAGGATCTATTTTTTGAGACATTGCCCCTTGCTATTTTGTTATTGCATATGACCTGAGGTAATGCCAAATTGCACACACTCTTTGTAAGAGCTAGGAATTAATACAGAACCAAAGCTTTGATTCACCTAATTTTTAATTTGATCTTAAAAATATTGTACTTTTAAGTGAGATTTGAACAAGTTACATTTTATTGCGTTACTTAGGGATTATCTGGAAAGAAGCAAAGCTGTTTTACTGTTTAATGTTACCCATTCCATAGTCTCTGTTTTGTATAATTTCTTAATTCTTTGTCATTGCAGGTGGATATGCATCAGCGAAAGCTGCTAAATACGGAGGTAAATTTTCCTATTTTGTAATAACATCCAAGTATTACTGTACAAGTAGGCATGGATTGTTAAGATTAATAAGAATAATTTTCTTCTTAAATACAAAACATATATAACTATTAAACTGTGATCAAGTAAAGAGTAAATTTCAAGCACTGTTAGAGAGCTTTCCTCAAGTTAAGCAGATGTGTCCAAATATGACTTCTCAACTCTCCACTTTAATATCCAGTTGCCAGAATTTTGACTTAGAGTCATACAGCTGTACAACAGGCCCTTCGGTCCAACTCGTCCATTCAGACCAGATCACCTAAGCTAATCTAGTCTCATTTACCAGTACTTGGCCCATTTCCCTCTAAACCCTTCCTATTCATAAATCCATCCAGATGCCTTTTAAATATTGTAATTGTACCAGCCTCAACCACTTCGTCTGGCAGTTCATTCCATACATGCACCATCCTCTGTGTCAAAAACTTGCCCCTTGGGTCACTTTTAAATTTTTCCCCTCTCACCCTAAACCTTTACACTCTAGTTCTGGACTCCTCCAAGCGAGGGAAAAGGCTTTGTCTATTTACCCTATCTATAACCCTCATGATTTTATAAACCTTGATAAGGTCATCCCTCAGCCTCCGACACTCCAGAGAAAACAGCCCCAGCCTATTCAGCCACTCACTAAGCTCAAATCCTCCAACCCTGGCTACGTCCTTGTAAATCTTTTCTGAACCCTTTCAGGTTTCACAACATTCTTCCGAGGAGGGAGATCAGAATTGCACACAATGTTCCAAAAATGGCCTAATCAATGTCCTAGACAGCCGCAACACGACCTTCCAACTGCTGACCAATAAAGGAAAACATACCAAACGCCTTCTTCATTATCCTATCTACCTGCGACTCCATTTCCAAGGAACTATGAACCTGCACTCCAAGGGCTCTTTGTTCAGCAACACTCCCTAGGACCTTACCATTAAGTGTATAAGTCCTGCTCTGATTTGCCTTTCCAAAACGCAACATCTCACATTTATCTAAATTAAACTCCATCTGTCACTTCTCAGCCCATTGGCTCATCTGATCCAGATCCCATTGTACTCTGAAGTAATCTTCTTCGCTGTTCAATATACCTCCAATTTTGGTGTCATCTGCAAACTTACTAACTATACCTCCTATGTTCACATCCAAATCATTTATATAAATGACAAAAAGAAGTGGACCCAGCACTGATCCTTGTGACTCACCACTGGTCACAGGCCTCCAGCGTGAAAGGCAACCCCGCACCACCACCCTTTGTCTTCTCCCTTCAAGACGGTTCTGTATCCAAATGGCTAGTTCTCCCTGTATTCCATGAGAGTTAACCTTGCTAAACATTCTGCCATGACAAACATAGTTGAAATCTTACTGAAGTCCATAGAGATCATGTCCCTCATCAATCCTCTTTGTTATTTCTTCAAAGAACACAATCAAGTTTGTGAGACATGATTTTCCAAGCACAAAGCCACGTTGACTATCCCTAATCAGTTCTTGCCTTTCTAAATGTATGTAAATCCTGTCCCTCAGTATTCCCTTCAACAATTCGCCCACCACTGATGTCACGCTCACCGTTCTATAGTTCCCTAGCCTTTCCTTACCACCTTTCTTAAATGGTGGCATCACATTAGCTAACCTCCAGTTTTCCGGCACCTTACCTCTCACTATTGCTGATTCAAATAACTCAGCAAAGGGGCAAGCAATCACTTCCCTGACTTCCCACAGAGTTCTAGGGTACACCTGAACAGGTCCTGGGATTTAACCACTTTTATGCAATTTAAGACATCCAACACTGCGTCCTCTGTAGTATGAACATTTTTCATTGATTGAGTTTGTGTCTAAGAAGCTTTACCTCATACTAAAATGGTGACTTCATAAACTAAATAATATCCATTGACATAATGTGCAGAGAATTTGAAGTATGAGACAAAAGTTTTGCAAAGCAGAACAGTCTTTATTGCAGGTAACATCCAGGAAGTGCCTTGCTAAGTGAGGAGTAAGATTGAAAGGCACAATTCCAGACATATATTTATATGAAATGTTTAATTAGCAATTGTTAAGTACTTAATGACAGTCCTATATTTGGAATGTATGGAAGTAGTAAGGTTTACTAACCCAATTCAAATAACCTGAACAAATGGCTGCTCAGGGAATATCAGAGTCAAAAACTATTCAATACTCCTTTCTTTCACAGTCTTTCTCCATAATTACTTCATGTTCACCTGAATTACCTAATTTGATAATTGAATGGGAAAACACTCAATTACTGAAATTAAATCTGAACTTAAGATCTGAGCCGCAATACAATGGTAGTAGCTACCTTGTTAAAATGTTGCAGGTTTGTGCACATATGAATATACATTAGCTGTGACTTCAGCATTCTGCAGATGTGTTTAGGATGATGGCATTTTGTGTGTCAGTTATTTTGAAAAAACTTCTGTTAACTCACCTTGCCTTGTTTTGTTCCAATTTAAATTGTGTTGTCCAGGAAATGAATGTGTCCCCTGGGTATTGTGGTTGTAAAATTAATAAAGGATTGATTATTATGAAGTATATTAATAAATTCTGCTGATTCTATTTCTGTATGGTCCAAATATCTATATGACAAATACCAAAGATGATATTACTGCATGCTTATATCACCTAATAAATGAATTAGTGAGAATGATAAAGTAGCCACTGAAAACCATAAGGTGGCCACCAAAAATCAAAAAAGCGGCCCCAGAGAAAATCTAAAAAAATCCTCATGAAGAAACAAATTTTGACCTTGAGAGTCACATTTAAATCAAAATGGCAAAATGATCAGGAGTCAAGCAACACTTGAAGCAACAGCAAGGCTCGAGGGAGATAGATTGTTGGATAGAGCCCAGAAGAAACAGTTCTTCACAGACATCCCAAACTCCTCTTTAATGAATTAGTCTTCAAACCTTCCATCCCAGGGATGGTGTTGAGTAAGTCATGACAGAATACTGACTTATAGATAATAGAAAGAGTCAGAGACTGAGCCAGTACTATTCAATATATAAACATATGCTGTGATGGAGAATTAAAGTAAGTATAGGAAAAGGAAATATCAACCTAACAGTTGTTAGATGAGAAGGGATGAGAGAGTGAGAATGACAATGAGCTGTATTGGAGATATTAGATCAGATGACCAGAATCTTCAAGAAGGAGGGGTGGGGAACTGTCTGAATGGAAGGAAGTGTTAAGTCCAGATGTAGGGAGGGAATTTGTAGCATAGATAGCAGAGGACATTGCGAACATGGTGAAGCAACTATGACTTCTGCCCCCATCATGCTCACTTCCACAGCCACTACCACCCCTCATGGTTCCTCATGCACCACACGTGATATCTCTTCCGCCCCCCCACGTCATCGCTGATGTCACACGTTCAGTGACTTCCACCCCCTCTACTGCCGTGTTCACCACCACTTTTGCCCCGAGTTTTCACCGTCCCCCCCGACCTTCCCCTCATTGAGGACGAACGATCAGTCCTCAGCAAAGGCCTTACCTTTATCCCCCTCTGTCCACGCATCAATGAATTTAATAAGCATCGTGCCCTCCCCCGCCCCCATTTATCTCTCCACCCTGGAGGCTTCCTGCCTCTATTCCTGATGAAGGGATTTTGCCCGAAACATTGATTTTCCCGCTCCTCGGATGCTGCCTGACCTGCTGTTCTTTTCCAGCACCACTCTGATCTAAACTATGACTGGAATGCACAGAGGCCAGAATTAGATGAGCACAGATCTCTAGAGAATTGAGGGGTTGGAAGAATTAGTCTTGTCGTCCTTTAAAACCGTTCTAAAGTAGGGTCACTGGACTCAAAATATTAACTCTACTTTCTCTCCACAGATGCTGCCAAACTTGCTGAGTTCTGCCAGCAAATTCTGTTTTGTTTCAGGTTTCCAGCATCTGTAGTTCTTTGTTTAGTTATGGATATTATACTGCTTGATTGGGAACTAAAACATAGATCAACAAGCTTGGTAATAGGTGAAAAGGGCTTTATGCAAATTAAAACACAAGCAGTAGAGTTTTGAATTTGTGGAGAATGGAATGTTAGACGTCAGCCAGGAGAACATTGGATTCACCAAATCAAAATTTAGCAATGATATGGATCAGGGTGTCAACAGTAAATTAACACAGCTAAGGGCAAAGTTCAGTGATGTTGTTCATGTGGAACAAGGTTGCCTTTGAGAAAGCATAAATAAAAGATGAGAAACTGATTGCAAGAATGATTGGGGCACCAAGCTTTCTGATGCATCCTTTGCTAAAGATTTCTTGGGGATTCCTCTACTGCAATTGGTCTCCTATTTAATCTCCAGCAATTAGCTTGCTGTGTTGAGTCCTCGTACAATGCAAGCAAGTTATTTTCTTTACATAATTTAGAGTTCTTGCCTTTCCCCATTATTACTTTGGTGTCATTTCATTTGTTCTGTTAAGCTAATACCTCTTCCATTTGCAGATTTTCTATTTCTCCAGTTTCTTTGTGGATTCCATATGACCATTTCTCCACATGTAACTATTTATGTGAAAGGGGATATCTACCAGATCTGCTGCTTCTCAGATCTTTAATACCTGGTGTTCATCTAAATAATTTTAAGATTTTCTCTAACTTCCGTGATCAAAATTACTGTTTCCACAGCATTTCGTTTTCTTTTGCAAATTCTATGGTGTCTAATTTAGGTTTCTCTTCTTGTAACTCTCAATTTTAATTAATTTCGTACTCATAAGTATTAGGTGATTTGTTTGGCAATTTTGTAGTTTGCATATTGTTCTTCTGCAGATTGGCATACTCTTTAATAACTGTCTTTTTTATAACACTGTACATTAAAATCCAAAATAATTTGGCCGTTACATCTGCCAGCTACTTTTTCAAATGAGGTCAAACAGCTTTCAACTCCACCTTCTGTAAATGTAGGTACTAAGGGTAGATTTTTAATCAGGTTGAATCCCTCCAATTTCCATTTTTCTTTTAATTTGCATTCTCTTCTCTCACAAGTCTTCATTTCTAACTGAATCTGAGCCAGATCGAGATGCTTTCAGGTTTTTTTCAATTCAATCTTCCTTCTTTTTGTTCTAAATGTTGGGTAAACACTTTAAGCATCTCATCTTATAAGATCCTGCTTTTATTTCCTATTTCAATGTATCTCTAAATTCCTCAATTTAGCCTGAATTAAAGATGTCAAATAATAGACTGCTTTGTCTTTTGTTCCCAGAATAACCTGAGTTCCAAAGAAGAGTCATGCTGCACTGAAAATGTAAACTTTGTTTCCCTTTCCACAGATGCACCAAGACCTGCTGAGTTTCTCCAATACTTTCTACTTTTAATTCTCAACACATCTGTTTTATGTCTGGTGCTTCTATGTAACCATTTCTTTACAGAGACATAAATCCCTTTTAAATTACAAACATTATAAACTAGCATAAAGTATGAGCAGAAATAACAATTCAATAATATAATGGCTGATCAGTTTGTGGTGCTCCAAATTTTACATTCACAACTATCCCTAATAACCTTCAAATCCCTTGCCTAACAAGAATCAATCTATTGCTGCCTTAAATATTTAAAGATCCCATCTCTAAGGCAGAGAGTTCCAAAGTTGCACAACTCTCAGAAAGGAAAAAATATCCCTAATCTCTTTCCTAAAAGGATGACTCCTAAATTTAAAACAGTCTCTGTTAATCAGATTGTAAGTTTGCTGGCTGAACTAGTAGGTTTGTTCTCAGACATTTCATCACCATGCTAGGTAATATCATCAATGAGCCTCCAATTAAGCGCTGGTGTTCTATCCTGCTTGCAATTTATGTGTCTTGGTCTGTTGTTGTGGGTGATACCACTTCCGGTTCATTTTCTGAGAGGTTGGTAAATGAGGTCCAAATCAATGTGTTTGTTAATGGAGTTCCAGTTTGAATGCCAGGCCTCTAGGAATTCCTGTGCATGTCTTTGTTTAGCCTGTCCCAGGATGGGTATGTTGTCCCAGTCGAATTGGTGTCCCTCTTTGTGTGTATGGATACTAGTGATGTTGGTCATGTCTTTTAGTGGCTAGTTGGTGCTTATGTATCTTGGCAGCTAATTTCCTGCCCATTTGTCCAATGTGATATTTGTTACAGTCCTTGCAGGGTATTTTGTATATGACTTCGTTCTGCTGGTTGTTGGTACAGGGTCCTTTAAATTAATCAGGAGCTGTTTCAGTGTGGTATTAGGTTTGAGGGCTTCCATAGTGCCTCGGAGCTGGATTAGTCTGGTCGTCATCTCTGAGATGTCTTTAATGTATGGCAGGGTGGCTGGAGTCTCTGGGCTTGTTGTGTTTTCTGGTTTGGGTCTGTTGTGTAGGAGTCGGCAGACTATGCTTATCGGTATCCATGATTCCGGAGTATGTTGTATTGGTGTTTTTCCTTGGCTTCTCATAATTCTTGGGTGCTGCAGTGTGTTGTGGCTCATTTAAATAATGTTCAGATACAGCTCCATTTGTGGGTGTTGGGATGATTGCTCCTGCAGTTGAGTATCTGGTCAGTGTGTGTGGCTTTCCTGTAGACGCTGGTTCTGCAGCTCTCCATTGGCTTTTCATTCTCCTGTGGCATCTAGGAAGTGAAGTCTGTTGTTCTCTTCCTCT
Organism: Chiloscyllium plagiosum; assembly: GCF_004010195.1. Lineage (NCBI taxonomy): Eukaryota > Metazoa > Chordata > Chondrichthyes > Orectolobiformes > Hemiscylliidae > Chiloscyllium > Chiloscyllium plagiosum. Next base: position 35,176,855 of record NC_057737.1, read on the forward strand.
ATCATGAACTTTATACCTGTAGGGATGTTGTTTATGTGTTTGTAGGTTTCTTCTAATTTGTTGCATTTTGTGATAACAAAGGTGTCAACCACGTAGCGGACCCGAAGCTTGGGCTGGAGCATGGGAAGGACTGTTTGTTCTAACCTCGACATAACTAATTTTGCTAAGAGTCCTGTTATTGGTGATCCTATAGGCGTCCCATTGATTTGTTTGTAGATTTTGTCGTTGAAGGTGAAGTGGGTTGTGAAGCACAGGTCTACTAGTTTGAGGACGCTATCCTTGCTGATAGAGTTGGTGCTGTCAGATGTTTATGTCCTTGATTCATCTAGCAGTGAGGCCAGTGTTTCTTTGACTCGAGTGATGTTTATTGATGTGAATAGAGCAGTCACATCGAAGGAAACCATGACCTTATCATCCTCTAACTTGGTGTCTTTGGTGTTAAAGCATTCCTGGGTGAAGTGGCTTGAATCTTCTAATAGATGTTTCAGTTTGTGTTGCAGTTTCTTTGCTAGTCTGTATGTCAGTGTACCATACAGATTGTGGGACTAGGGAGAGCCCCTTGTTTATGTTCTTTTGGTAATCCATAGCAAAGGGGTGTGTTAGATCTTCACGTTTCATTCTTTAGAAGTCTGTCATGTTAATTTCACCTGTCTTGTGAAGTTTCCTCAGGGGAGCTATAATATGGTTTTCAAACTGTGGAATCGGGTCCATCACCACCAGTTGGTCGGTGTCGGTATCTGCGAGTAGAGTGTTTGCTTTTTCAATGTATTGTGTTCTGTTCAAGATGACAGTCACATGCCCTTTGTCTGCCAGTAGGATTGTGATATTTCTGTCTGTTCTGAGTCCTTCTACGGCTTTCCTTTCCATTGTGTTGAGGATGTTCCTTTTTTTCTTTCTGCTTAATGTTGGTGCTACTGTCTGTCTGATGGCCTGCGCTGTTGTTTAGTGTTTGTGGTTTGTTCCACGGTACTTACAGCATAGAACATTACAGTGCAGTACAGGCTCTTCGGCCCTCAATGTTGCGCTTACCTGTGAAACCCTTCTGAAACCCATCTAATGCTCACTATTCCATATGTTTATCCAATGGCCATTTAAATGCCCTTAAAGTTGACGAGTCTATTACGGTTGCAGAGAAAGCGTTCCATGTCCTTACTACTCTCTGGGTAAAGAACCTACCTCTGACATCTGTCTTATATCGATCACCCTCAATTTAAAGCTATGTCCCCTCATGCTAACCCCCATCACCATCCGAAGAAAAAGGCTCTTACTGTCCATCCTATCTAATCCTCTGATCTTCTTGTATGTTTCTATTAAGTCACCTGTCAACCTTTTACTTTCTAACTAAAACAGGCTCAAGTCCCTCAGCCTTTCCTCATATGACCTTCCCTCCTACCAGGTAAATTTCCTCTGCACCCTTTCCAATGCTTCCATATCCTTCCTATAATGTAGCAACCAGAACTGTATGCAATATCCCCAAGTGCAGTCGCAACATGGCCTCATGGCTCCAAAACTTTATCCCTCTACCAATAAAAGCTAACACACTGTATGCCTTCTTAACAATCCTATTAACTTGAGTGGCAATTTTCATGAACACATGGACACTGAGATCTATCTGCTCATCCACACAACTAAGAATCTTACCATTATCCCCCAGTACTCCGTATTCCTGTTACTCCTTCTAAAGCAAATCACCTCACATTTTCCTGCATTAAACTCCATTTGCTATCTCTCAGCCCAGCTCTGCAGCTTATCTATGTCCTTCCACACTGTCCACAACTCCATTGATCTTAGTGTCGAGCGCAAATTTACCAACCCATCCTTCTATGCCCTCATCCAGGTCATTTATAAAAATGACAAATAACAGTGGCACCAAAACAGATCTTTGTGGTACATCACTAGTAACGGAGCTCCAGGATGAGCATTTCCCATCAACCACCACCCTCTGTCTTCTTTCAGCTCACCAATTTCTGATCCAAGCCATTAAATCAGCCCCAAACCCATGCCTCCGTATATTCTGCAAATGCCTATCATGGGGAACTTTATCAAATGCTTTACTGAAATCCATATACACCACATCAACCGCCCAACTATTTGGTCATCTTCTCAAATAACTCGAAAAGGTTTGTGAGGCACGATCCACCCTTCACAAAACCGTGTTGACTATATCTAATCAACTTATTTCTTTCTAGATAATTATAGACCTTATCTTATAGTCCTTTACAACACTTTACCCACAACCGAAGTAAGGCTCACTGGTCTAAAATTACCAGGGTTGTCTCTACTCCCCTGATTGAACAAGGGGGCAACATTTGGTATCCTCCAGTCTTTTGGCACTATTTCTGTGGACAATGGCGACATAAAGATCAAAGCCAAAGGCTCTGCAATTTCCTACCTAGCTTCCCAGAGAACCCTAGGATAAATTCCATCTCGCCCAGGGGACTTATCTATTTTCACACTTTCCACAATTGTGAACACCTTCTCCTTATGAACCTCAATCTTTTATAGTCTAATAGCATGTATCTCTGTATTCTCTTCAACAACATTGTCTTTTTCCTGTGTGAATATTGATGAAAAATATTCACTTAGTGCCTCTCCTATCTCCTCCATGCACAACTTCCCACTACTGTCCTTGACTGGATTCTAATCTTACTCTTGTCATTCTTTTATTCTTATTTCTATAGGAAGCTTTAGGATTTGCCTTGATCCTGCAAACAACTTCTCATCTCCCCTCCTGGCTCTTCTCAGCTCTCTCTTTAGGTCCTTCCTGGCTAACTTGTAACTCTCAAGCACCCTAGCTGAGCCTTCACATCTCATCTTTACATAAGCCGCCTCCTTCATCTTGACAAGTGATTCAACTTCTTTAGTAAACCATGGTTCCCTCGCTTAACCATTTCCTCCCTGCCTGACAGGTACATACTTATCAAGGACACTCAGTAGCTGTTCCTTGAACAAGCTTCACATTTCAATTGCGGCCATCCCTTGCAGTTTCCTTCCCCATCCTATGCATGTGCATCCTAAATCTTGCCTAATCGCATCATATTTTCCCCCAGCTATCAATCTTACTTTGCAGTATATGCCCATCCTTTTCATCACTAAAGTAAACATAACCGAGTTGTGGTCACTATCATCAAAGTACTCGCCTACCTCCAAATCTAACCTGGCCTGGTTCATTACCCAGTACCAAATTCAATGTGGTCTTGCCTCTTGTTGACCTATCTACATATTGTGTCAAGAAACCCTCCTACACACATTGGACAAAAACTGACCCATCTAAAGTACTCGAACTATAGTGTTTCCAAACAATATTTGGAAAGTTAAAGTCCACCATAACAACTACTTTGTTACTTTTGCTCCTATCCAGAATCATTTTTGCAATCCTTTCTTCTACGTCTCTGGAACTTTTCAGAGGCCTATAGAAAACTCCCAACAGGGTGGCCTCTCCTTTCCGGTTTCTAATCTCAGCCCATACTACCTCAGTAGACAAGTCCTCATCAAATGTCCTTTCTGCCACTGTAATACTGTCATTGACTAACAATGCCACACCTCCCCCTCTTTTACAATTTCCCTGTTTTTCCTGAAACATCTAAACCCCCGAACCTGCACCAACCATTCCTGTCCCTGCTCTATCCATGTCTCTGAAATGGCCACAACATTGAAGTCCCAAATACCAACCCATACTGCAAGTTCACCCACCTTATTCCGGATGCTCCTGGCATTGAAGAAGACACACTTCAAACCACCTTCCTGCTGGTAAACTCTTGCGACCTTGAAACCTTTATATATGACCCCACTACTCTCAACCTCCTGTACACTGGAACTACAATGCAGGTTCCTATCCCGCCACTGAATAGGTTTAAACCCTCTTGAAGAGCATTAGCAAAATTCTCCCCCAGGGTATTGGAACCCCTCTGGTTCAGGTGTAGACCATCCCATTTGTAGAGGTTCAGCCTAACCCAGAGTGAACCCCAATTATCCAGGTATCTGAATCCCTCCCTCCTGCACCATCCTTGTAACCAAGCGTTCAACTGCTCTCTCACCCTATTCCTCATCTCGCTAGCATGTGTGGCATGGGTAACAAACCAGAGATAGCAACTCTGTTTGTTCTCGCCCTAAGCTTCCACCCTAGCTCCCTGAATTTCTGCTCTACATCTCCATTCTTTTTCCTACCTATGTCATTTGTACCTATGTAGACCACGACTTAGGGCTGCTCCCCCTCCTCCTTAAGGATCCCGAAAACACGATCCGAGACATCACAGACCCTGGCACCTGGGAGACAACACACCAATCAAGAGTCTCTCTCTCATTCCCTCAGAATCTCCTATCTGTCCCCCTAACTATGGAGTCTCCAATGAGTAATGCTCTACTCCGCTCCTCCCCCCTTCCCTTCTGAGCAACAGGGACAGACTCTGTGCCAGACATCTGTACCCCATGGCTTACCCCTAGTAAGTCATTGCCCCCCTCAACAGTATCCAAAACTGTATACTTTTTGTTGAGGGGAACGGCCAAAGAGGTGTTTGAATTCTCAGAGACTCTCGAAAAAAAAACTTGTAACCTTACAATCCGGTGCACAGAACCTTTTTGTTTGGTTAGAGGAGGAGAATGGGTGGGAGACACTACCTAAGTAGTGTTTCGGCTAAAGCAACTGCCCAAGTATATTACCTCACTTACTCAGCCGTCCCATGTACACTCCTGGTCAGCGTGCACTGCACCTATACTTGAGGTAAGTTTTTAAAGGATTATCTTACCTTCTTGGCAGCCCCCGGTCATCTCTGTCACCACTCCCACCGAAGATGGAGGCCGCTGACGCTCGAAGCAAGTTCTTTTATCCATTCATGGTCAGTTGTGTTAGTGTACCGTTTTTGGCACAAAATTTCTCATTCATATTTGTGGAGTCAGTTGTGGGCATCGTTTATCATTTCTCATAGCTTCCTGCAGCCATTCTGTTCTGCTGTTCTTCTGGCTTGTGGGGTGTTGAGAGGTGGTTTGTGTTTAACACATTGTAGTAATACCTGTTTTCTGAGGCATTCATGTAGGAAGTACAGTTGTTGGCGGGGGCGCTCAGTCAAATGGCATTGGTTTCCCATCTTAGGGCTAATTTAAGCATATTACACCCATAGCTTTTTGGGCCCATAGAGAAGATTTGTAACTCAGGTTGTGGTTAGCTCAGTGTCTGCTAATTCTGGAAGTACCCACTACATTATTTTCATATTCACCTTTCCAAGATTACTTAGGAGCCAGCATAATCTATCTTTCCATAAAAGAAAACCCACTTATTCCACCTATCAATCTAGTAAACCTTCTCTGAACCACGTCTAGTGCATTTATATCCTTTCTGACATGAGAAGACCAAAACTGCGTGTAGTCTGACCAATGCCCTATATAACTGAAATGTAACATCCTTACTTTTTATAATCAATATTCAGATTCTATTTTGTTCAATTCTCATCCAACAAGAGCCCATACTTGTTCGGCATTACTGGACAAGTCAAATCCCAGAGTGAACCTTGACTTGATTAATCATAATTTTAATTTTTCTTTATTTGGTTGGTTATGTTAGTTAGGTCACTTTTGGAATGTTGTGTGCAATTCTGGTCTCCCTGCTATAGGAAGAATGTTGTGAAACTTGAAAAGGTTCAGACAAGATTTACAAGGATGTTGCCAGAGCTGGAGGGTTTGAGCTATCGGGAGAGGTTGAACAGGCTGGGGGTGTTTTCCCTGGAATGTTGGAGGCTGAGGGGTGACCTTATAGAGGTTTACAAAATCTTGAGGGGCATGGATAGGATAAATAGACAAGGTCTTTTCACTGGGTTGGGGAGTCCAGAACGAAAGTGCATAGGTTAGGATGAGAAGGGAAAGATTTAAAAAGGACCAAAGAGGCAACATTTTCATGCAAAGGATGGTGTGTATATGGAATGAGCTGCCAGAAGAAGTGGTGAAAGCTGGTACAATTACAGCATTTAAAAGGCACTTGCATGGGTACACGAATAGGAAGGGTTTAGAGGAATATGGGCCAAGTGCTGGCAAATGGGACTAGATTAATTTAAGATATCTGATCGGTATGGACGAGATGAACTGAAGGTCTGTTTCCATGCTGTACATCTGTACATGGTGGTTAGACACAAACATATTGACAAGAGGCTGCAGATATTCTTTAATCTTGGAATATATGTTTAGTATACAAAAGAAAGGGAACAAACAAACCAAGCTTTGTATATACATTACATTTAGTAAAATGTTAATACAAACATCAAAACAAAGTTTTGCCTTGTTTTCCAACTTTACCCATTGGAGAGTCTCATGTCTGTGTTAAGTTATACTCTTATCTTGACTCTAAGTTGCTGACTTCTGACTACTTCTAATTTCTCTCTTTTGAAGTAAGCATTCACTTGTAAATTTGTCTCTGAGTCAGGAAGCATGAACCTTTCAGACATTTGATGGCCTGAAATGTTCTCAATTCTAACAACCTGAAGATTTTTATCCCAAACGCTCCTAGTTTGGAATCACAAAGCTGCTATAATGACTGGCTTCCTCTTGACTTGAACTGTGCTAAACAAGAAGCTGATATTTGCTAATGAATTTGACTTCCTCCCACCAAACTCAGTTTTCTTAACCTAATTGAGAACAACATTAATGGCTTAAAGTGTTAACACTGCCAGTCATAAAGCCAAACTTATAAACATCTAATTCCATTGATATTTCAAGTTCTCCGAAGGCCTTGATGACAATCATATGTTGTCTTTGAACTCATAGCAAAAGGGAATGAAGGTCAATTTAAGTGATTATTCATTTTCCCCTCTTAAGCCTGAGACAGCGAGGTATTATTTGATGTACTCCTTCCCATTTTAACCCTTGTACCTTACTGAGGTAGGAACCCAATCAGCTTTTGAAGTAATTATACAATAAAATCCTTAGTGAAATCAAAGGTAGAGTTTATTAACGCTACATTCAAAACATCAGGAGCCATTGCCTTGCTACTCCATTCATAGAATTCCTACATGTTGAAGCAGGCAATTTGGCCCACTTCTACACTGACTCCCCCACCCCCTTCCCCTCCCCCGCTCTACCACTGAAGAGCGTCCCACCCAGACCCATCCTGCATTTCCTATTGATAATACATCTAGCCTGCATGTCCCTGGACACTGTGGGCAATTCCACCTAACCTGTACATCTTTGGACTGTGCAAGGAAACTGGAGCACCCAGAGGAAACCCATGCAGACACTGGGAGAATGTACAAACCCAACACAGACAGTCACCTGAGGATTGGAATTGAACCTGGGTCCCTGGCTCTGTGAGGCAGCGGTGCTAACCATTGAGCCATAGTGTCCTCCTATTCATACACAGAAACACCAAGGAAATTAAGGAAGAGAGGAGACAGTTATAAATTGCAAGTTTTGATAAGTCCAGGTGTATTAAAAATCATCTTACATGAATTATAATATCCTGCAAGTCAGTGGCCAATGATAGTGAGCAAGAGCTAGTAGTTTTTTACCTTCTTGCACACGTGGTCTAGATTTCATTCTGGCCAGTGACTTGGAGACGGAGATAGATGGTCCAAGGTAGGCTGCCAACCCAGGAGTCCTGCAGGTCGTCTGAAGATCAAGCAATAAATAACATGGAATCTCAAAAATGGCACATTTAAGCAGTTCAGCCAGCTTAGATTTATTTCATGGAGCAAAGTCAGAAGTTTAAAGGTGCTGAAGGTGCATCTTGGTTGGCTAATTGGAAGGTTGTGTAGTTTTAACTCCCTCAGTAAAATTTTCATTGCAAGATGATGAGGTAACCATAAAAGCATTTGTGTTGGTTTAGCATCAATGATTGCAATGTTTTCCTTTATCCCGACCTTAGAACTAGCCAACTTGTTTCCAAGTCCTTTGTGTCAGCATTAGTTGGAATGTCTATACAATACAGGAGCTCCTGGTAAATGAATATGTTATCAGTCTTGGCAAATTTTGTTCATTGAGCAAGGTTGTCTGATGTTAAAAGAAACATTAATTTAAACCAGAAAATATAGTCATGAATATTGTTTTCTTTGGCGTTTCTCTTCATGCTCTCTGACCATGAAGTACCTTTAAGTCACTTCCAGAATGACTTTCTGATCCTTCCTTTTGAAAGAAATTTCCACAATGCTAATGTACATCAATTTGCCTCTCTTTTTAAAGCAACCCAATTTACAAAAAATGTTGATAATATGTTTTACACACCTGTCATTAAAGATTTCAGACATGCAGTTTGTTCACTTCACAACAGTGGAGGGTATAGAAGATAGAGATATTGACATAGAGATGTGTGCCTTCAACATATATGTGAAACATTGATAATGTCAACAAGAAGCAGCAAATAAATATGAAGTAGGAGGTGGTCAAGGCCCAAGAAGGAGAACACATAAATTAACAATACTGCACAAGAAAATACACCTTTATAAGTCATACTCTGCTTACAATTAGACAGATAAATGTGGAAATGTGTGAGAGCAGTCCTACCCAGATAGATGATAGAGAAGAGGCAAAAAAGAATGATTTGATCAACCATGCCAAAGAATGCAGAGAGGTCATGAAGGATAAGGGAAGGAAATTATCTTTGTCACAGTCATGTAGGATATGACTTGATTAAAGCGGTTTTAGTCCTGTGGCAGGGAGCGAACCTGATTGAAGGGATTCAAACATCAAAGAGGTAGACAAGTGGCCAAAAAAGATTGTGGAAGTTAAACATTCAACCAAGTAGGGAATAGTTAGGCATTGGTAAGGATTAGTGAGCATATATTAGTTGGCTGAAAGGTGGCATATATTAGTTTATCTTTAAATTAGTATTATATTACTGTGGTTCTGTTTGCCGAGCTGGAAGTTTTTGTTGCAAACGTTTCGTCCCCTGTCTAGGTGACATCCTCAGTGCTTGGGAGCCTCCTGTGAAGCGCTTCTGTGGTGTTTCCTCCGGCATTTATAGTGGCCTGTCCCTGCCGCTTCCGGTTGTCAGTTTCAGCTGTCCGCTGTAGTGGCCGGTATATTGGGTCCAGGTCTATGTGTTTACCGGAAG
>NC_057737.1:35186376-35209553 GCF_004010195.1 Chiloscyllium plagiosum
TGGCGTTGATGATCCGGTGTGTATTCTCTATTTCTGTGTTTTTAATGATTACAAAGGTGTCATCAACGTATCTGACCCAGAGTTTGGGTTGAATTTGTGGTAAGACTGTTTGTTCTAACCTTTGCATTACTGCTTCTGCTATGAGTCCAGAGATCGGTGAGCCCATGGGTGTTCCGTTGATTTGTTCGTATATCTGGTTGTTGAATGTGAAGTGTGTTGTGAGGCACCAGTCCAGTAGTTTAAGTATGCTGTCTTTGTTGATGGGTTCAACGTCCTGTTGTCTGTTATGTCTGTTCAGCAGGTTGGCTATTGTTTCTCTGGCTAGGGCTTTGTCAATTGACGTGAACAGTATATAGGACAAACACTATATAGGACAAAACAGGAAGACAGCTAACAATCCGCATCCACGAACATCAACTAGCCACGAAACGACACGACTAGCTATCCCTAGTAGCCACACATGCAGACGACAAGCAACATGAATTTGACAGGGACAACACTACCATTATAGGGCAAGCGAAACAAAGAACAGCCAGGGAATTCCTAGAAGCTTGGCACTCATCCACAAACTCCATCAACAAACACATAGACCTGGACCCAATATACCGGCCACTACAGCGGACAGCTGAAACTGACAACCGGAAGCGGCAGGGACAGGCCACTATAAATGCCGGAGGAAACACCACAGAAGCACTTCACAGGAGGCTCCCAAGCACTGAGGATGTCACCTAGACAGGGGACGAAACGTTTGCAACAAAAACCTCCAGCTCGGCGAACAGAACCACAGCAACGAGCACCCGAGCTACAAATCTTCTCACAAACTTTTAGTATTATATTAATTATGAATGAATTGTCAAAGTACTGTTCGCACATAACATACAAGTGTATAAAAGAGGAGCAGAATTAGACCATCCCGACCATCGAGTCAACTCTGCCATTCAATAGAATCATGATTAATCTGTTTGAGTTACAAATTTCACATATTCCAATAATCCTATATTAATCTGCCTAACAATCATCTATCTACCTCTGACTTTAAAAAAATGTAACTAAGCTGTCCAACTGCTGACCAACTCTGTCCAGACTGGCTTGATCTGATGTCTCGTTGTTCTTAGGAGAAGAAGTTGATCCTGTGCACTACCCCATCCAGAAGTGCCTCAGGAACCTACCTTTAATCAGTGAAGTAAATGTTGGGAATCATATAGGACAGCTCTAGATTGAAAGTGCTTACCTGGGTTTTTAATGGTGAAGCAGGTGCAACGGATGCTGGTTAATTGAAGGATATTCTGAGTGGTGAGTTGTTTCAGGAACGGTGGAAATCAGATGTGAGCAATGCAGAGTGGGGAAGATAATTAGTGTGGATAGTTTGGTCTGACAGGGTGATACACATCTTGAACTTAACCAAAAATAACAAAAAAATCAGCCTTATATTATTCCATTCTTTCAATTTCTCTATCTCCCTCATATCTGTTCTGATGATGCCACATTCCACAGTAATGCTTCATATATCACTTCATTTTTCCTCAGTTAAGGTTCCTTCACTGTAGGTGACAATATCCTAAATGATTTCTCTCCTATTTCTTGCACTTTTAATGTCACTCCTACCCCTCCCTTTCAGAGATACAATAATCTTTCCCCTGTCCTCAAGATGCACCACAACAATTTTCACATAAAGGATTTCCCTCACAATTTCTTCTGCATTTATAACAATACTACCATTATGTACAAATGCTCTGATCTTCCACTTCAGTACTCTGACGGGGCCAAGGAGAAAGTGAGGGCTGCAAATACTAGAGATCAGAGCTGAAAATGTGTTGCTGGAAAAGCGCAGCAGGTCAGGCAGCATCCAAGGAACAGGAGAATCGACGTTTCGGGCATAAGCCCTTCTTCAGGAATGAGGAAAGTGTGTCCAGCAGGCTAAGATAAAATATGGGAGGAGGGGCTTAGGAAATGCAATAGGTGGAGGGAGGTCAAGGCGAGGGTGATAGGCCGGAGTGGGGTGGGGGCGGAGAGGTCAGGAAGAAGATTGCAGGTTAGGAAGGCGCCTTTTCCTAACTGCGCCTTCCTAACCTGCCCTTTTCCAGCAACACATTTTCAGCTCTGACGGGGCCAACCACTACAGAACATTCTAGTTCATTCTTCCATCACAGCACTTTTCTGCAATAATAGGAGATACACCATTTCCCTTTCATCTCTTCCCATCACCCAGATGAAACAGCAATTTTCTTGTACTTCCAGTTTGGTAAATTGCATCCTCTACATTAAGGATACCAAAGTGAAATTTCCCGATTGATGTGTTGAGCAGTACCATTTAATAAAAAAGCCATATCTTGAGTTTACAACACTTACCAGTTTTATTCTCCATATAATCCTCACTTCAACTTCTCTTTTCTTGTCTTCAAAAAAATGTATCTGTAGTGGAGGCAAATAAGGTTGTTGTCTGCAGGGCAAGAACCTGCATCTGGATTTTTTTTTGAGTTGTGATGCTACTTCACTGCAACTACCACATAATTATGGCCAGCCAAGAAGTTCTCCCACTCTGACCATCTCCCACACATGTTTAGGAAGAGTTTACAGATTGATAATGAAACTTATGCAATGTGTTATGACACACCTCTGTGGCCATAAAGTTTGGAAGTCATACTTGAACCTGAGTGATTGGCCCAGATGTAGAGATGCTACCAATTCACCATGAGGTCTGCTATTCCATCAATGATGTAAATGGAAGTTCAAAGAACACATCTCATTTTAATTAGCTCTTTCTGACCTTAACATTAGGTTCAACAATTTATGGTTGTAGCCGCTGCTTCCATTTTGTTTTGGATGATAGATGTGCTTAATTATTCCATTGTTACCATTTACATTTTTTTTATGCATCTTTTGTTCCTTTGCTTGTCCCATTACCATTCCTTTAGTTTCACTTTTATTCTTTTATGACGTTTTAAATCAATCCTGCCTTCTGATTTTTCATACACTTTCCATTTTGTTCTTTCCATCATCACCCTCTCTTTCCCTGCCAATGAGCTTGCGTAAAACTTGTTACATTTGTAATGTTTTCTAATTTTGATGGAAGATCACATTACCCAAGACATTACCTATGTTTTGTTCTCCATAGATACAGTCTGACTCTGCTGAGTGTTTCAAGTATGTATGCATTATATTTAAAGAAAGACTTTTCAGCTTCAGGAGACCAAATTAGATAAAGACAATGAGAATGGAGCTGAATTTCAGTTGTAAAGTTCCTTGGTTGGTTTAACAGACCTCTATCTAATTTTCACCCATCCTTGTGGGTTTAATGGCAGTGGTACAGTTGTGTCATTAAAAAGCAGAAGATATTGAAAAGTGGCTTCAAGCTTGATGGTGAACCAAGACTCAGAAGTTTTTCTTTGACAATAACTTTATTCATATGTATGCAGTCTTGAAGCTTTCCAGATTACAAATGTCAATGTTCCAGTTTGTCCTTTTTTGTTATATTTGTGCTTAGATATTTTCCAGTCAACCTATTCAGCAATTTAATTGCACACCCTCGAGCAGGTGGGTTTTAACTTAGGCCTCCAATTAACTCACATCACTTGTTTAACCTTAACCTTGTAATTGACTTGACATTAACAGATCTTCGCGTTGCAATCATTCATTCAAACAGAACTGTATGGACTATCATAACATCATTTGATGATTCTGATAATGGAAACGTTAGACCTTGCACTGACATTTGTTTTGTATGTAAATATACTGGACAAATTTTGTATTCAAGTCTTAATTCCTTGTGCTGTTAATACAGGAGCAATTCCAGGAGCTGTTCCAGGAGCTATAGCAGGTACAGTTACTTTATTTTTAGTTTAACATTAGATTGACCTGTTATTCCGACTTATATTCATATTTTCATTGTCTCATTTTTGGTGGCAGTGTCATAAGTTTAGATCAGAGTGGTGCTGGAAAAGCACAGCAGGTCAGGCAGCATCTAAGGAGCAGGAAAATCGATATTTCGGGCAAAAGCCCTTCATCAGGTAACTTTTGCCTGAAATGTCGATTTACCTGCTCTTTGGATGCTGCCTGACCTGCTGTGCTTTTCCAGCACTACTCTGATCTAAACTCTGGTTTCCAGTATCTGCAGTCCTCACTTTTGCCCAGCAGTATCATAAGGCCAACTGGTAGAGGTTTGAACTTAATTTTGCTATATTAATGATCTTATTAATTTCAATGGTACATTATTCAGCTGTCTGGGCTTTAACATTCTTGTTGATTCTTTGCAAGGTTCTTATTTATATTTATTACTACTATCCAGCATTGATACTGACAGGAAATTTCATATCTGACATAGGTTTGCCTGCAATGCCACTGTTACATATTACTGCTCGTACCAGTCATTTCATGTAAAATAAAGTAGGACTGTGATAGTTTTTTTTTTACCGGTGATGTCTCAACTGCATTGTTGGACTGGGGGTACTTAAAATAACAGTAAAACATTGCTAGCTATAAAACATTTTAACTTTATTTTAACATTTACAGTTGTGAGAATACTGCCATAAACTAATTCCATGGTACTTCCTCCTTGACCCTTGTATCATTGTGAAACTAAGTCACTTACTTCTATAAATCTGATACTATTACTGCTTTATGTCCATAGTCTGACATATTACATTATGCCATCTCCCACTGATCGCGCATGTCAAACGTCAACCTTCTCTAATGTTCTGGAAACATAGAGCTTCTGAGTCCTAGTCATTCAGAGACATCAGAGATAGATTCAGTACTTTGAATTCTTGTAGGAAATGTATGCTCTCTTAGGTAAATGTCCCCTTTCTTTCTTTATATTCTTTTCTTGCTCTCTCTTCTCCTATCTCCAGTTTTTTGAGTTTCTGAATTTTCTTACTTCAATAAGCATTGTGCAGTTTTTCACTCATTTACTGTTTCTCATTCTGCTCGCACTGGCAATAAAGCATTCTGATTCTGCTACTGGTCCTCCAGATGCAGTTGAATAGAATTTGCACTAGTAGATGATATGGGGTTTCACTTCTAAGGTCTTTGATTATTGCTTAATTGCAACCAAAGTTCTGCATGCTCTTTGTGACATGTTTTGTTCCATCTGAAAAAATACAAGAACTCAGGTTTGGTGATTTCTCCACTGATTCTTTAAATTTCAGTTGATCACTGATTCAAACCTGACTTTATATTTTGAAGATCTGATGATGTTCTTGCACTGTGATAAATGTCATTGTGTTTGATAAATTTCTTCTATTTCCTATTCTGTCCCGAGGTCTTTTTCTTTGATCTGTGATAATAATACATGCAGATAAGTAGGAATCTGTGTTCACAGTCTTCTTTATATGTCATACTCATGGAGTCAATCCATTCCACAATGGTTAAATGTTTAACTTAACACTCTTGAATCTTCTGGAGGGCTTCTGAGGAGACCAGCGTGGCAAAAGACAGAGACCAGCTGACCATTCAGAGAGAGAGAGTAAGAGAGAAAGCAGCTTCAAAGAACCAGAGAGGCAGAGAGAGAGAGAGAAAAACTGTGTAAATCTACAAGAGACTCAGGAAATGTTAAATGGTGTCCCCAGGAAATGTTAAGCTCAGCACAACATTGAAGTCTATCTGCCCAGCATGGCATCCTCTTGGCTTAGTGCGGCAGTCCTCCGTTCCAGCATGGTAGTCTCCCAGCCTGGTGTCCCCTGGCCCAGTGTGGCAGTCTCTTGGTAGCACGTAGTAGTCCCCCAGCCCGGCGTGGCAATATCCTGGCCAGTCTGGTAGTTCCTCGCCTTGGTGTAGCCTTAGCGTGAACTTCCGGCACCGAGATGATTCCAGAGTCGTTTCTTGACCTTGAAAGTTTTTTTTCTATATTTTCTAATTTATTCCTACAATCTGCAATGCTGGACTTATTTTTTATTTTGCTAATTTTTCTTTCCTAAGAACTTGTACAGAAGAATCTGTACCTAGGTACCTTGTATCAACGATGGCACCATAGGTGGTGACTTGTAAACTTCTCAGTATACTCATTTGTGTATATGTGACAATAAAGCTAATTCAATATTAGTTGAAAATCTTCATTCTTTATCAGTAATCCCTTTTACAGTTCTGACACCTCTTTGAATTTTTCAATTAGCCCAAAGAAACCATAATGCACTTACGTGAACAAATCCAAGTGAACCCACAAACTCTTGAAACTTTATTCTCACAAATTATGAGCTTTTTCTTGACATCACAATATCAGGAATCCCATGGACTGTGAAAAATGGCTTTCAATTACATTATAGAACATAGAACAGTACAACACAGAACAGGCCCTTCAGCCCACAATGTTGTGCCAACCATTGATCCTCATATAAGGTAAACCTAATGTACGAACCCTCAAATTTCTGTGACCATATGCATGTCCAGCAGTCTCTTAAATATCCCCAATGACCTCGCTTCCACAACTGCTGCTGGCAACGCATTCCATGCTCTCACAACTTTCTGCGTAAAGAACCCGCCTCTGACATCCTGTCTATACTTTCCGCCAAATAGCTTAAAACTATGACCCCTCGTGTTAACAATTTCTGCCCTGGGAAAAAGTCTCTGGCTATCAACTCTATCTATGCCTCTCATTATCTTGTACACGTTAATTAGGTCCCCTCTCTTCCTTCTTTTTTCCAATGAAAAAAGTCCGAGCTCAGTCAACCTCTCTTCGTAAGATAAGCCCTCCATTCCAGGCAGCATCCTGGTAAACCTCCTCTGAACCATCTCCAAAGCATCCACATCTTTCCTATAATAGGGTGACCAGAACTGGACACAGTATTCCAAGTGCGATTTAACCGAAGTTTTATAGATCTGCAACAAGATCTCACGGCTCTTAAATTCAATCCCCTGTTAATGAAAGCCAAAACACCATATGCTTTCTTAACAATCCTGTCCACTTGGGTGGCAATTTTAAGGGATCTATGTACCTGCACACCAAGATCCCATTGTTCCTCCACACTGCCAAGAATCCTGTGTTTAATCCTGTACTCAACTTTCAAGTTCGACCTTCCAAAATGCATCACTTTGCATTTATCCAGGTTGAACTCCAAGTGCCACCTCTCAGCCCATCTCTGCATCCTGTCAATGTCACGCTGCAGCCTACAAAAGTACTCTATACTGTCAACGACACCTCCAACTTTTGTGACGTCTGCAAACTTGCTAACCCATCCTTCAATCTCCTCATCCAAGTCATTAATAAAAATTTCAAAGAGTAACAAGAACAGAGCCCTGTGGACCACCACTCACCACTGACTTCCAGGCAGAATACTTTCCTTCCACTACCACTCGCTGTCTTCTGTCGACCAGCCAATTCTGTATCCAGACAGCTAAATTTCCTTGTATCCCATTCCTCCTGACTTTCTGAACGAGCCTAACATGGGGAACCTTATCAAATGCCTTGCTGAAGTCCATATACACCACATCCACTGCTGGACCCTCATCAACTTGTCTAGTAACATCCTCAAACAACTCAATAAGATTTGTGAGGCATGACCTTCCCCTCACAAAGCCGTGCTGACTGCATTTAATCAAGCCATGCTCTTCCAGATGGTCATACATCCTATCCCTCTGAATCCTTTCAAACACCTTGCAGATGACACCTCTCCACTGTGTGAACACATTACTGTTTCACTTTTATCCACCTCATGTAGTAATCTGCTACTATTCTGAGCCTCTTTCCTTTTTATGTGCATATAAATTCCAGGTATTTCCATGGCTTTGTCAGAAAAGGCTATGGCATCAGTGGTCCTTTGATTCCTAATCTGTGAATCATACATGTGATACATTTGGACATAATTTCTTCCACTGACTTTGAGACCTGCCACCAAACCAAATATCGTACTCAGGCTCTTCACTTGGTGTGCATAAATTATCACAATATAGGTATTAAAATTTCACATCCCAATGCTTTTTTGGTTACTAATCTACCATCATAACCACAATTACTGTCAGATATATTCTCTGCTCAAAATATGGTCTTAAAGTAAGAATATGTGGGATATGTGTTGACTATTTGTCATATAAAATTCTCAGCTAGTCTTACATTCTTTATTTTATTTTTGAGCCTCTGATTTCACTAACCCTTTTTGTATTTTCCAGTAACATGTGAAGTATCATCATAACAAACTCCTCAACATTTTCTACAATCACATTTTTCTGGATTCTTTGCTTTAACATACAGTTATGCATCTCCTATGTTACATCATTTCCCTTGAATATATGCCATAAGATTATTAAATCTCATCAAACTTAATTGAAACATTTAAAGTTTGATGGTATTATTTCAAATGTTTGGAATACAAACAGTGTGACTGAAATTGACTTCTATGATAATGTGAAGACCAAGACTAGTCAGCAAATTTCTTGTATGCCCACATAGCCACTGAAGCTTCCTTCTCAATTATGTTTTTCTCTGTATTTGGTAATGATGGTAGACTGGTCTGCATTTCCATCTCTTGTATACCTGAAATAGATGCTTCTGCTGCTATTATTACATGTAGTTCTAAATCATGATATGCTAGTATTTCTAAAGACAGCACCCTACTATTGATTTTTAATAATTCTTGATGTGTTTCTTCCCAATATCTATTCATCATCATAATGAAGCAACTGGTGTAGTTGCTCTTAGAGATATGTTATGTTTTTCTTTCAAGACTTTACCACATGATTCACTACTCCCATTAACCTTAAGAATGGTTGTTGGAGCTGAAGATTCGTTTATTATTCTAGACTTCAATGGATTAACTAGTATTACTGGTGCACTTGCTATATGACCATGAAGTTTGATTGTTGGTTGTCAAAACTTGTACTTACTGTTGAGTGCCAATATTACCTGTTGTAGACTTCACAGCACTGCTGTCATTCTCTTGACTCTACTCTCGCTGAGAATGACATTTTTCAGTACATCACCGATGTGAAAAGTTACTCTGTGTAAGGCCTCTTAAAATATTTGACATTTCTTCTTTTAAAGATCTCTGGTGCTTATATTGTTCTAAAAGGTAACTTGTTGAAAATTGTGAGAAACTTGGACTTCTGTTCTAGTCTAATTTACTAAAATGTGATGTTAATATGTGTTTCTGATACTAAAGGTTAGTAAACAATTCCTTAACTTTGATAAACTTTCTTTTACTGCTACCATTGGATTGACTTTTCACAATTTTATTGAGTCAAATAAAATCAATACACGTTTCTTTCTATCCATTTGGCCTCAGAACAAATATTATCCCTAATCACCGAGTTGATGGTTCTTTGTATGGGTGAAATATATCTTGTCTGACCATTTGAGTTGATCACCTCTTGCCATTTGGAAGTAAAGGGTATGAAATGTTTCTAGGTGTGTTAAGAAATGAAATCAATGTGACGTGCTGTTTTTCACTTTCCCAATCCTGTAAATGACTCAGAAATTCTGCTTAAAGTCTCTTCACTGATCTTCACCACACTTTAGTTATTCTGTTCTGTAAATTAGATTCAATTACACAGATATCTTCTTGCTTAAGTATAAACAACTCTGATCCTGAATTATCTACATTACTCATTAATACAATTTTTCTGTGCTTTAAACTAGCTGATCTCCTATAATCTTCTATTATGTTCCTCCTTGCTCATGCAGCTTTTTACAATGTGGATGAAGAATTTCCTTGTTTAACTATGTTCCAGCCTCTGAAAAAAAAACTGAAAGTGCTGCTCAGTATCTGAAGTATGTCCTGTGACTTTCTACCAGTGACTCTGTGCTCCAATAATTTCAACTTTAATCTCCCCTATGAATATTTTCCTTCATGAACTCTGTTTCTTTTTAAAACATTGGAATGTCATTGATTAATCTAACAAATTTAAAAGCATTTAATAGTGAAACTTCAAGCTTACTCATTTAAAAGATTTGTGCTCATATTACATATTCAGAAAACTTGATTTCACTGCTGTGCAGTGACGTCTACTTTTTGGAGCATTATTATGGAGTTTGCTTACTTTGATCTAAACTTTCTTGCTATCAGCCTTCACTACAATAATGGAAAATCACACAGAAAAATTATGACTGTTCTCCTCACAGAACAGAAGGAGAGGAAATGTGACAAATGTATATTGCCAAATCATGTACAGAGTAGCTCGGAAAAATGGTTCCTACTGGTGAGGACACAGGTTTAAGGTCTGGCAAAGGAAGAAAATGGATACATGAAATGCACATTCTGAGAGTGTGGTAAAGGCAGATTCAGTTGAAGCTTTCTAAAGGAAACCGATTCTTATGTTGAAATGGAAAATGTGGTATAAAAGGGAAAATATAGGTGAGTAGCTCTAGGTGAACTGTTCTTTCAATGGACCAGTCCAGTCACGATAGGTCAAAAGGAATCTTCCTTTACTATAAACAGTCTGTGATGCTGTGAGTGTTGTTACTATTTTTGTGCTGACAAGCTATTGTTGAAGACCTATCCTGGGAACTATAATGGTCAAAATTCACACTTTGAATAGCACTTTCCAAACTCTCAACTACCATCTACCAAAAGAAGGTTAACAGACACATTGGAACACCATCACTTGTAAGTTCCTCTCTAAGCCACTAACCATTCTGACTTGGAAATATATCACTGTTCTTTCTGTGTCACTGGATCATAATCTTAATGTCCCGGCCTATGATAGCATTGTGGGTATACTTAGAACAAATGCACTGCAAGAAGGGACCAAAAAACGTAACTCGGGATGAGTAATAAATGATGCCCACCTCACATCTCTTCACTGTGTTTAATGCCATACTGATGTTGTTTAAGAATTTCCAATTTATTATTACTTTTCTCACCCATCATCCCACTGATTGTGATGATGCAGCCAAGATTGATGCCTGGAATTGGAGAGAGTACTGTGCAATACACTGCTGCTAACTATTCAATGATGTTCTTGCCATTTTACTGAAGATGCCAATGAATGTAACACTCTGTCTGATATTACAGGTGGTCCAGGAGCTGTACCTGGAGCTCAGCCAGGTGTTGTACCTGGTAAGTTTTTTTTCTCAAGAAGTTAGATGGAAAATCTATACATTTTATTGTTATCAGTTTCGAGTCCCTTGTAGGAATGTTCCAACTGGATCTTAACCTTTTAAAATACCTTTGGAAAATAGTCCCAGTAAAATGTCCAGAAAGAATACTTTGAAAGTCAACAAATATAAACATACCTCAGTACAAAATTGGAAAAAGTGATTGATAAATGTATTATCTTTTGTTAATCATCTGTCACAAATTGCAAGAAAATAATGTAACTTGTTTGCTTTCAAGAAACACTGTTAAATATACAAATAAATTGTTGTCTTGACATTACAAATGGATTAGCAGAGGTAATTCCATTGCCTATAAAATCTTAACATCCAACACAGTAGCAGCAGTTCACTGTTTTCCAAAGCTATAAAAATTTGGTTTGCCAATCTTTGCATAAAATTGGGATAAGGTTTTATTGTTCACAAAGGTGCAATTTAGGTTTAAGTGCTAATCCATCTAACATCTATACTGGAAAAGCAGGGTGAGACTATATATTTGGACAAAATCATTCCTTGGATTTCTATGGTAAAGTAAATAACATCCAGTGCAGATTTGTTAAAGATAAGTTTTGGCTGATAAATTTAATTGACCTTTCAATGAAATAAGTAACAGAATTGATGAATTTAGAAAAATTAGTGTTATGTATGGACTTCAAAAGATAGTTGATTAAAAAATGTGATCAGTATTATCAAAAAGAATGCTACAGAGCAAATAGGAGTGGGAGCAGGCAATAAAGGCCACAATTCCATTTGTCTGCTGAAGTACCTTGCAGAACCTGCTTGCTAAAACTTTCTGTTTCATGTTTGAGAATACCAAGGTCCCTCTAAGTTGCACTTTATTGAAATTTCTCTCCATTTAAACAATAATCTGCCTTTTAACTCAGAAGTGCATGACTTCACAATTTACTACAATAAATTTCATGTGCCAGCATTTTGCCCACTCATTCAACTTATCTGTGTCCCATTTCAGGTTTCTTACATCCTCATCACAACATGCCATCCCACCTATTTTTGTATCATTAGCAAATTTGGATACATTACACTCTGATCCCTCCTCCAAATATTTAGTATAGATAATAAACAATTAAGGCCATCGGACATGCTTATGGCATTCAACCAATTAAATCTTTCCAACCTGAAAAAGACCCATTAATCCCAATCCTGTGTCTTCTGTTTGTTATTCTCAAATCTTGCTCATATACTACCCACAATATTTGAACGCTGTCTTGTGCAATGATGTTTTATGTGGCACCTCGTCAGATGTGTTCTGGAAACCCAAACATGCTATAACTACCAGTTGCACTTTAACAATTCTGTTTGTTATATCCTCAATGAACTGTTGCAAATTTGTCAAGTGTAATTTCCCTTTCACAAAACCATGTTAACTCTCTTTGACTGTGGTAAATTTTTCTCAATCAGTGAGTTTTGAGAAGATTTGTAGCTCAACTTGCAGCTCAGCAAACAAACTTACATCCATTTTTCTCAATATTTTGTTACTTTTTCCTTAATAGTGGTCTATAGCGTTTTCCTAATGAAAGATGTTGAGCAAACTGTCTTTATCATTTCTGGCTTTCTGTCTCTCCTGTCTCCCCTCAACATTCATAAACAGACGTGTCATGTTGGTGGTTTTCATATTCTGTATTGGCTTAAATTATCTGTCAATTTCCTGCTCGCTCCTATCAATTTACCAGTCAGACCCTCCAAGGGTCTCACACTCAGTTTAGCTGTTCTCTGAATTTGTTGAATATACTTGTTGAAGCTCTTGGTGTTTGATTTTCTATATCTTGCAAATTTACTTTCAAAATAAGTTTTCACCTTTTTTATTAGATTTTCAGCCATCTACCGCTGGTTCCTAAAACAAGCCTAAACCTCTGTCCCACTAGTTTGTGCTGCTTTGTATAATTTAGTTTTTAGTTGGACACCTTCCTTAACTACCTTGTTGAATGATAGTTCCTCTTTCTTACCTTGAATAAATTTTTGCTGAATGTTATGAAATATCTCCTTAAATGGTTCCTGATTAATTCTTGTCCTACAGTAAAATAACTCTTTGGAACTTGCAAAAGACTTCCACTCATGACTTTTTTCCTTGCTGTTCCTTATTTCCACCCAAACTGGTTCCTCATCATGATCCATTCCATCCAAATCCCTACTCAGCATTGCACTGTCACCTTCCTTTATTAACAATACTACCTCAGCTCTTTTGTCTATTTTTTCCAGAACATCAAATTCCTTTTGAGTATTGAGTTCCCATCCTGGTGACCTTGCAGCTAAAGCTCCATGAAAGCTATCAAATGATAGTTTGGTGGTTTTAACCGTGCTGCAAGTTCATCAGATCTGTTACAAATGTTGTATACATTCAGATAAAGAGCTTTAAGCTTGGACATTTTACCATTATTACTTGTTCTGGTTTGAATTTCTACTGGATCATTTCTGCCCCTTCCCATGACACTTTGATTATCATTCACTCCCCTGCACCTCTACTCTTCCGTTTTTTTAAATGTTTTAAACTTTTGCTTCAGTTGAAACATCCACCCACTAATTCATTTAAAACTATTGTCAAACTAATTATACAAATTCCGGAGACTCTGGTCCCATTATGGTTCTACTGAATCCCACCACAATAAAGCAGCTCTTACTTTCCCCAATACAGCTGCTGGTGGCACCTGATTCAGAATCCATTTCTCTCAAACTAATCTTTAAACCATATATTTCCTCTCTAACCTTACTTATACTACAGCAATTTGCAAGTGTCTCAGGTAGAGACCTTTGTGATTTTGCTTTTTAATTTAGTCCCAAACTGCTTGTAATTCCTCAATAGAGCCTCTTTCCTCATCCAAACTTTGTTGATGGTACCTTCATGGAACTTGGCAATTGGATCCTTCTTCTCCAGTCCAAGTTCTTGTCCAGCATAGAAGGTATCAGGTAAGCAACTCAGCTTTCTGCACTCTGTCTTTTCAGAGTGAAAACTTCTCAGAACTCAATTTTCCAGAGCTGGGTCAAGCTATATAAGCTGCTCCTAAATAGATACATCATTAATAAACTTTTGCCATCTCTCTAGCAGTGAGTTTGTTGATCTTTAACCAAGAATGAAAGGAACTTAGCTTTAGTGGTAAATTGTAATTGAAAGTTAAATACAAACTTGAATAGATTTCAGAATAAAAATCTCTCACTTACCAAATTCTCAAGCTCATGACTTGTCTTGGCTCATAGTTCTAAACTGCCATATTCGGGGTTTTTTATTTGTGTGCTTAGCAAGAAACCTTGATTTATACCAGCTGAAATTCTACAAAATTAATCTAATCATTGCCTTAGGCAAGGTTGTTCTGAATTAATTCAAAACAGCTGAGGTCTCCAAAGAAGATGATGTTAGGTTTCCAGCTTTAAGTCTCCTCAACTGAACAGTGCTCAACAAAAAGTGAAAAATCATCATGATTCTCTTGGTTACTCATAGTAGTAGTCCAGCAGTAGCATAAGTTTAAAAATATACAAAAATTATACACTTTCAAGAAGGAAGAGAGAGGCCTATCAAAGCCAAAGTTGCTGTATAAGCATTTATTAAGGGCACCAATTTTTTTTTGTCACTGCCTGATGCCCTGAAGAGTTGAGAATCTAAAATAAGTTGCATGAGAATGATTGATTATATTGCCTCATCTTCCTTGTGAAGTATCCATAGATTTCTTTGAGGAAGAGGTTACAATTTTGGATGCTTTCCATAAAGAGTCAGTTTGGTAGTACAGAGGTTGAAAATTGCTGAAAAGCAAAGTGCCGGTTTGGTATCAAGTACGTCCAAAAGTTGATGGATCACATCATGAGTGCAAGATGAAATGTTTTGACAAAATTCATCTTTTTACAGCTTTCCAGGACGATGTAGCTTGCTGCTTGATTGCCACTGTTTGTTGATTCCTGCAACTTTTGTATAATTGGTAGATTCCTCATTACTACAAAATCTGAGTACTCTTTCAGTTCCACCTTAACAGTTCAAAAATTGAGTGTCCCCATACCTAATATGACCTTCTTCTCAGGAATAGAGATGCTCCTCTGAATTTCACAAAGGTTCACAAAGGTTTTTTTTATATACTTTATTCATATCACA
Source organism: Chiloscyllium plagiosum (assembly GCF_004010195.1). Classification (NCBI taxonomy): domain Eukaryota; kingdom Metazoa; phylum Chordata; class Chondrichthyes; order Orectolobiformes; family Hemiscylliidae; genus Chiloscyllium; species Chiloscyllium plagiosum. The sequence continues at coordinate 35,201,487 of NC_057737.1, forward strand.
ACAAGTAGGTTTAAGTAGAACTGATTAAAAATAGACATTATATGTAATGTTCAGCATTCAGTTTCAGTTCAGCAGGAAGTATGTAGTTGCAAATCTATTAAGACAAAGCCACATACAGGAAATGAATCAGCACCTTCTTTGCTCCCCCACCCTACACTGACTAATTATGAGTTCAACTAATTGGACTGTTTTAATTACTGTGTCTTTTTACAAGATCACCCAAATTTGAATAATTGTATTTTAACAGACTGTTTCCTGTCATTCTTAGATTAGATTAGATTAGATTACTTTCAGTGTGAAGCAGGCCCTTCGGCCCAACAAGCCCACACCGACCCGCCGAAGCGCAACCCACCCAGACCTATTCCCCTACATTTATCCCTTCACCTAACACTACGGGCAATTTAGCATGGCCAATTCACCTAACCTGCACATTTTTGGATTGTGGGAGGAAACCAGAGCACCCAGAGGAAACCCACGCAGACACGGGGAGAATGTGCAAACTCCACACAGTCAGTCGCCTGAGGTGGGAATTGAACCTGGGTCTCTGGCGCTGTGAGGCAGCAGTGCTAACCACTGTGTCACTGTGCTGCCCACAGAGCAAAGAAGGTGCTGATTCTTTTGAGGATTAGCATTTTTTTTAATATCAGATTTCTTTCATTCTTTTTGAACTTCGGTAAAAAATCGCACATCACCAGGTTATAGTCCAAGAGGTTTATTTGGAATCACTAGCTTTTGAAGTACTGCTTCTTCATCAGGTGCTTCAAAAGAAGCAGCACTTCGACAGCTAGTGATTCCAAATAAAACTATAACCTGCTGTTGTGTGATATTTTAACTTTGTCCATCCCAGTCCAAGACTGGCACCTTCAAATAATTTTTGAACTTCGTAATTGAATTCTGACTATGTTGTTCATGTTTCACTGTATTTGTAAATTCCATGCATGCCTATTGCAAGACTATCATCAGCAATCAATCACTTATCCTAAAAAATCTGTCAATTCTTTGTCATTTCAGGTGCAGCTGCTGCAGCTAAAGCTGCAAAATATGGAGGTAAATTTTAATATTGTTGTGAACTTATAAAAAAATATTAAATTATTATGTAGGCTTTGAAGGTAGAATAAAGTTGATTTCGAATTAAAAATGAATAAATATCCCTGGTTTATAGCATGCAAAATATATCATCGAAAGTCTAACTTCTTGCAAATGGTAATGAACCTGTTTCTTCATTTTTGATGTATGATTAGTATAATTCTCTATTTTTAGAATGAACATATTTTCTATTTGTGTCTGTGCCAGTCATCAATAATCTATCTATTCTAATCCAATTTTCCAGCACTTGATCTGTAGCCTTTCAAATTCTCATCTAAATACTTACCATTTAAATACTTCTTAAATACCTTGAGGGGTCCCACCTTGACCACCATTTCTAGCAGTGAGTTCCAGATATCCATCCACCCTCTGGGTGAAAAGATTTTCCTCAAATCCCTTCTAAACACCTGCTCCTTTGTTTAAACTGTGTCCCTCATTATAGACCTCTTCATGAAGGGAAAACGTTTCTCACTATCCAGCCTGTCTATGCCCCTCGTTGCTTTGTGTTCCTCAGTCAGGTGCCCTCTCAGCCATCTGTGCTCTGAGGAAAATAAATCTAACTTCGAGTCTATCTTCAAAGCTGAATCGCTTCAGTCTAGGCAACATATTGGTGAAACACCTCTGCACTGTCTCTCCTGCAATCACATCCATCCTATAATTTGATGACCAGAACTGCACATTGTACTCCAGTTGTTGCCTAACATTATAAATCCAGCTCCATCAAACTTCCTTGAGATCTCAACGCAATCAGCTTTCATGAAACTAATTGGCTAATTTATTAGCGTTCTTTAGGGATGTACATATATTTCTAAAAAGTATTTGACAAAGTTCCATAACAATGGATTCTACAAAAATTAAGATCTTTGATGTAAGGAGTAAGACATTAGCATAGTAAGAGGTTGGTTAGCTAACATGAAAATGATAATAGGCATAAAATTATCATTTGTGGTTTGGCAAGATGTAATGATTAGAGTACCACACAATCTGTTTTGGTCCTCAGCCAAATCAATGACTTTGTTAAAGGGGACGAATGTTGCAAAATTTGATGATGAGACAAAATTAGGTAGGAAAGTAAATTGTGAAGAAGACATGAGAGGAGTCTGGTAAGGGATATAGATAGATTAAGCAAGTAGGCAAAAATAGTGGGCAAGTGGAATTTGATGTGACAAAATTTGAACTTATCCACTAGCAGGAAGAATAAAAAAAAGTATTATTTAAATGAAGAGAGATTGCAGAGCACTGCAATTTACAGAAATATGGGTGTCCTGGCAGAAGAATTTTAGATGTTAAATGCAAGTACAGCAAGTTTTTAGTGAAGACTTTTTTTTATTCTTCATTCACTGGATATTATCATCAGTGGCTAAGCCAGCATTTATTGCCAATGAGAAGGTGGTATTCAGCCACCATCTTAAACTACTGCACCCCACGTGGTGTAGGCAAACACACAGTTGTATTAGAGCAGAAGTTTCTGCAACAGTCAAGGAACAGAGCTATAGTTCCAAGTCATGGTGGTACATGACTTGGAGGTGAACTTGTAAGTGTTGACTTACACGTTTCATGTATCTGCTATCCTTTTCCTTCTGGGTCATAGAGTTTGCTGGTTTGAAAGGTTGTGTTTAAGGAACCTTGGTGTTTTGTTGCAGGTATCTTATAGGTCTTAGATGGGGTGAGAATCAAATAGGTTGCTGTGTCCTGGATGGTGTTGAGCTTCTTCAATGCTGTGGAAGCTATGGTCATCCAGGCAAGTAGATAATATTCCATCACATTTCTGACTACTGCTTTTGTTTATGGTAAACAGATTTTGCAGTATTAGGAGGTAAGTTACTAAGCTACAGAATTCCTAGCCTCTGATTTGCTGTTATAATCACAGTATTTATATGGCTGGTCCAGTTCAGTTTCTGGTTACTGGTACCTCAAGGACATTTGTAGGGGAGGGTGGAATTGAATGCAATTGAATGTCAAGAGACAATGCTTAGATTCTCTCCATTCAGAGATGTCGTTGTCGTTGTCGTTGTCGTTGGTAAGGATGTTGCGAGCTGCCTATTAGCCTGACCTGGAATGTCATCTAGATCTTGCTACAGCTGTTTCAGTATCTGAAGAGTCACGAATGCTGCTGAACATTGTGCAATCATCAACAAATACTACTAAACATCATTCAGTCATCAGAGAACATCCCCACTTATGACCTTATAGTGGATGGAAAGTCATTGAAGAAGCAGCTGAAGATGGTTGGGCATAGACCACAAGCCTAGATCTTGGCATCTAGAAACCACTATCATCTTTCTTTTTGCTAGGTTTGACTGCACCCAGCAGAGATTTTCCCCCAATTCGCATTGACTTTATTTCACACAGGCACCTTAATGCCACACTCTGAAGTGCTGCCTTGCTGTATAAGGCACTTATCCTTGCTTCCTCTCTTGGAGTTCTTCACTTTTTTCCATATTTTGACCAAGACTGTGATGAGCTTAGGAATTGATTTGGACTAACAGAACCTAACTCAACGTAAATAAACAGATTATTGTTGATTAGATGCTACTTGATTGTACTGCACTGTTACCTACAACTTGTATAATCTTTCTGATGATTGAGAGCAGACCAATAGTGTGGTAATTAACTGCATGAGATTGATCCTGCTTTTTGTGGATTGGATTTTTTTCTTTTTGTAAGGTAACTACCATTGTAACTGCCCTGGAGCTTGTCTAATGGTATGGCTAGTCCAGGAGCTCAAGCCATCAGTGAGTGGTATTGCTGGAATGTTGTCAGCATCCATTGTATTTGCAATATCCAGTGCTTTCAGTTGTTTTTTGATATTGCATTAAGTGAATAAGATTGGCTGAAGGCTGGCATCTGTAATGTTGGGCCCTTAAGAGAAGAACAAAATGTATTGTTAGCATGACAGTTTTTGACTGAAGATTACTGCTTCAACTTTGCCTTTTGCACTGGTGTGCTGGATGATGGCGATATTTGTGAAGCATCCTCCTTCAATGAGTTGTTTAATTGTCCAACATAATTCATGACTGGATGTAGCAGGACAGCGAGGCTTAGATCTGATTCATTGCTTGTGAGATCACTTATGTAGATCTCTCTATCGCATTCTGCTACAAATAGTCCTGTGTTATGTCTTCACTAGCCTGATAACTGCCTGACACTTCCAGGGCTGTAGTTATAATCAGCAGGTTTGCTTGTCCATATTTGACTTGATGCCATAAATTCTGTAGGGTCCAGAGTCATAGAATCTCTACAGTGTGGAAACAGGCCCTTCGTCCATAAGGCCACACCAACCTTCCGAAGTGTAATCCATCCAGACCCATTCCCCCTACCCTATATTCACCCCTGATTAATGTGCCTACACATTCCTGAACACTATGGGGCAATTTAGCACAGCCAGTTCACCTAACCTACACATCTTTGGACAGTGGGAGGAAACCAGAGCACCCAGAGGAAACCCACACAGACACTGGGAGAATGTGCAAATTCCACACAGTCACCCGAGGCTGGAATCAAACCTGGGTCCCTGGCACTGTGCGACAGCTGTGCTAACCACTGAACCACCATGCTGACGGTGTTGAGGACTTTGAGTAAAATCTTTCCCAACCAAAACCACTCTGGTAGGTCTGACCTGCAGTGGAACAGGAGATATGTAGGTATAGTGCATTGCTGTCTACAACACAGTCATTCTCGCAGAATCAGATATTACAATGTCAGGTTGTTGCTTGACTAGTCAGTAGAACAGTTCTTCCAAATCTGGCACAGGTCAAAGAAAGGAACACTGTGCAGGATTGACAGAGCTGGGTGTATCATAGCTGCTTCCGGTGCCTTAATCCATGTTGGGTGGCCTGCTGAGTTTCGTTTATATGATCAAACTTTACCACCAGTGACTAGATTCAGCAGTGGCTTGCTGGGGTATTTTGGAGAGCATTTAAGACTCAATCAAATGACTGTGGATCTGATTCATGTAGGTCAGACCAGATGAGTATGGAAGATTTTCCTTGCCTAAGAGGTATTAGTGAAACAAATGGGGTTTTACAGCAATCAGCAATGGCTTTGTGGTCACAATCAGACTCACTTTTAATTCCAGATTTATTAATTGAATTCAAATTTGACTATCTGCATGTTGAATTCAAGCCAATGTTCTTAGAATTTTGTGAAGTCTCTGGAACAGTAGTCTACTTAGGATGCAGAGTCTACATTTAGCAATATACACTGAACTTTGTTTTGCTTTAAGTTATTGGAGCCTTAAGCCTTGTTGCACATCATGAGATAGGTTTGTTTTAACATTGTTTACTGTAGTACCTGGCACGATGTGCACCACTTTAGCGCAAATGCTCCTATTCACCAATTTGGCCTATGCCCAATGCTTGCTTGAGATCTGCATTAAGGAATGCCCAGCCCCCAGGCCCCACAAAACTGCTTGATGGAACAGCCACCAACAGTGGTCATGTTGCATCTGTAGCCCACTAGCATCCACACCAAGATGCTGTCATGTTTTCCACTAACAAACCCCTACACTGGCAGGTACCAGCCCAGGACCCTCTCAGAAATAATGGACTGCCCTCCTTGCCACATGCTGATCATTTGCAGAGAATCTGCTTCACTCAGATTGGAAGACCCCACTCTACTCGCCTGCCCATCTGACCCTTGTGAGGAGTCAAAAGTGAGGACTGCAGATGCTGAAGATTAGAATCAAGAATGTGGTGCTGGAAAAACACAGCAGGTCAGGCAGCATCAGAGTAGAAGGAGAATCAACGTTTCAGGCAAAAGCCCTTCATCAGGCTTGGGGCTGTGAGCCAAGGGGGTAGAGAGATAAATGGGAGGGAGGTGGGGCTGGGGCCAGGAGGGAATGTAGCTGAGTGTGAGATAGGTAGATGGAGGTGGGGTGATGGTGATAAGTCAGAGAGGAGGGTTGAGCAAATAGGTGGGAAGGAAGATGGACAGGTAGGATAGGTCATGAGTGCAATGCCGAGTTGGAAGTTTGGAACTGGGCTAAGGTGGGAGGAGGGGAAATGAGGAAACTGGTGAAATCCACATTCATGCCATGGGGTTAGAGGGTCCTGAGGTGGAAGATGAGATGTTCTTCCTCCTGGTGTTGGGTGCTATGGGAGTAGCGGTGGAGAAGGCCCAGGACCTGCATGTCCTTGGCGGAGTGGGAGGGGGAGTTGAAGTGTTCGGTCACTGGGCGATGGGTTCGGTTGGCGCGGGTGTTCTGGAGATGTTCTCTGAAGCGCTGTGCGAGTAGGCATCCTGTCTCCCCAATGTAGAGGTGACTGCATTAGGAGCAACAGATACAGTAAATGATATGGGTAGAAGTGAAGGTAAAGCTCTGATGGATGTGGAAAGCTCTTTTGGGGCCTTGGTCAGAGGTGAGGGGGCACGTGTGGGCTGGGGTTTTGCAATTTCTGCAGTGGCAGTGGAAGGTGCCAGGAGGGGAGGATGGGTTGGTGGTGCTTATAGTCAGTGCTGTGTCCAAAATTTATTGGATTAGAGAATACGTCAACCTCCGACTCCTATTGGAGCAAAACCCATATTGCTCACTAGCCATAAGCCACAATCCAATCCCAGCCACAGCTCACATGCTACCAGGAGGATAGGGAAGAAAGTCAAGGTCCCACATCCAATCAAGAGAAGCAACCCCACTAAAGGTGTGTTGAGTGGACCCAGGAGGTGGTGGCAGTGATCAAAAAGGAGTAACACAGACCTGAAAAATAGTGCCAAAGGCAACAGCTATGATGAGTAGGAATGAGCAAGAGCTCCTACAGATGGCTCAGAACCTGATGAACATAGAAGCCGCAGTGCAGACCCTGGTCAATGGTGCTTCAATCTTCATTCTTGGAGGTTCCACTGCAGGAACTTCTGTATGTTAAATGTTACATTGTTCTAAAATTGTTATTTTGACAGCTGTTTAATTCACCAAATGGATATTTTGCCATTTAAAATATTGTATTTCAGTTTATATTAAACAAATATAATGTTTTGAATTTTGTTTTCTGCTAAGGGGAAGTCCAAATGGAACCTAACTCCAGTTTTAACATTGATTCTCATGGGATTTCAATGATTCACTTAAAATTGCAATTTTCTGAAATACAAAGTTTTTAAGTCAGGACTTCCAGCTCTGTCATCATCTTCCATTACAAGGGAAATGGAATATAATAGTACAGATGTTTTGCTACACTTGTACAGGGATTTGGTGAAACCACAGCAGAAGTATTGTATACAGTTTGTGTCCCCTTATTTAAGTAAGAATATGATTGCATTAGGACCAGTTCAGAGAGAGTTCGCTCAACTAATTTCTAAGGGATTATTTTGAGGAATGATTAAACTTGTTAAAGCTGTATCCATTGGAATTCATAAGAATAAGAGATGATCTTATTGAAATATGAAGGGTGAGGAGATTTGATGGGTATATACTGAAAGAATGTTTTCCTTTCTGGGACAGGTTAAAACTAGCAGACACAGTTTATACATAAGGGGTCTCCCATTTAAAATGGAAATGAAGATTTTTTTTTCCCTGAGGATTGGGCATCCATGGAATTTTCTTCCCTAGAAGATGGTGTGTAAAAGTGGGCTGTTTGAATATTTTTCAAGCAAATAGATTCTTGGCAAATACAGGACAAACTTGATTGAGTTTTTTGTAGAAGTAACAAAGAAGATTGATGAGGGCAGAGCAGTAGATGTGATCTATAGATGTGATATGTGATCTATCAGTAAGGCATTCGACAAGGTTCCCCATGGGAGACTGATTATCAAGGTTAGATCTCATGGAATACAGGGAGAACTAGCCATTTGGATACAGAACTGGCTCAAAGGTAGAAGACACAAGGTGGTGGTGGAGGGTTGTTTTTCAGACTGGAGGCCTGTGACCAGTGGAGTGCCACAAGGATCAGTGCTGGGTCCTCTACTTTTTGTCATTTACATAAATGATTTGGATGCGAGCATAAGAGGTACAGTTAGTAAGTTTGCAGATGACACCAAAATTGGAGGTGT
>NC_057737.1:35209949-35212152 GCF_004010195.1 Chiloscyllium plagiosum
AAGAGACCTAAGGGGCAACATTTTCATGCAGAGGGTGGTACTTGTATGGAATGAGCTGCCAGAGGATGTGGTGGAGGCTGGTACAATTGCAACATTTAAGAGGCATTTGGATGGGTATATGAATAGGAAGGGTTTGGAGGGAAACGGACCGGGTGCTGGCAGGTGGGACTAGATTGGGTTGGGATATCTGGTCAGCATGGACAGGCTGGACTGAAGGGTCTGTTTCCATGCTGTACATCTCTATTACTCTATGACTCTATCAGGGATAGGCAGGAAATTGGTGTTGAGGCCATAATCAGATCAACCTTGATCTTATTCAATTGTGTAGCAAGCTTGAGGGATCAAATGAACTATTCCTGTTGCTAATTTGCATGTTTGTGTTAATTTTTATATATAGGTCAAATATTAATGATGCGTATCTCAAATGAATTTGACTCAACTTTGACTAGAGTAATTATTAAAAGGAAGTTGACTTCTATGTTTTTGTAAGAGGAGAAACTATTACTAATCTGTTCAACAAAATATAACTAACCAGAACAACTAGTTAGAGAAGCATTCGTTATAAAATCATCCTTGTCCTGTCACATCCTAATTAAGCAATGTATATATTTCTTACATGTTTATTGTTTGTTAGCATAAAATGGTGTAGTGCTTTAAGCACAAGGGCTTCTAAACTTTTCAATCCCCTGAAGGAACCATCAATCATTGAAATGAACTTTCCTCCATTACCCCCCCCCCCCCCCGCTGCATACCCCAAATAGTTATGTATTACTGAAATGGATCAATTTGGTATTCTAATGTCTTCTTTCTTGTGCTATTCATGTAGGTGCTCCAGGAGCTGTAACAGGTATAATAATTTGTTCTTGATTTCCTGGACCTATAACTTAGGATTATTGATCAGTTACTACCATTTCACCAAACATCATATTCTTATTAGTGAAATCAATCATTGTAATATGCATGTAGCCTTGAAGTAAACCAGGTTGTTTCAACTTTGAACAAAGAAGTTTTAAATTTGTTGAGAATGTACAGACATGATAGGCCACTTGGTCTCATTCTCGATTTTGATGTTATTGTGCTGCAATTCCTGGATGTTGAAGAAGACAAAACATTTGATATTTATGTCAAAAAGAAGTGAAACTTGGTATGGAACATTGTGTTAGGAATTTTGCCACTGTTGGTAAAATCATGGACAATAAAACTGAAAGAGAACCACTGATTAATGTTTTAGATAAAACCAAGATCTAATCTTATAAAATATTATTCTAACATTTTCTTTTGCATCTATTATATTTGCTGGTTATCTCACTGAGCATTTCCATCACTTTCTGCTTGGTTTCAGATTTCTGGTATTTTTGCTTTTCTTCATATAATACTTAATAAATCTGACTTTTCTGACTATTACTGTGTACTTAGCAATGAAATTCAATATTTTCAGAAACAAGATCCTACAGCATACTTGCTGCACAGAATTGCAGTATGAAAAATTTCCACTGTTTCCAGGCTGTTGCTCAATGGATGTAACTGCATCTAATGATTGGGTTCAGAGTGAAGGAATAGCAATAAAAAGAGTTCTTCAAATATGTGGATTGAGTATTAAAAAAATTAAATTATCTTTCTCCTAGACCATAGTAAATCAATAGAACTATCTACTGTATAATTCATTAATCCATTAATGAAACATCTGAAGAGAAAAAGTTGGTATATCATATGGCACATAAAAGTTTTAGTGTATGAAAAATGTTTTAACAAAGTGGATAAGGCTTTATGGGATGTATAACTAGACATAACTGGAAAAAATAGTGAATCTATAATAGAGGCATGAGATATGATGATTCAAGTTTAACGCTAAATAGCACGGTCTAAAAAAGTTTAATTTTAAACTATTGTAGTATTTTAATATTTTAATGATTACCAGATTAGTATTCGAATGTTCCTTAGTAAGTAAAATCCAGTAGTTAAATAGTCATAGAACATAGAAGAATACAGCGCAGTACAGGCCCTTCGGCCCTCGATGTTGCGCCGATCCAAGCCCACCTAACCTACACTAGCCCACTATCCTCCATATGCCTATCCAATGCCCACTTAAATGCCCATAATGAGGGAGAGTCCACCACTGCTACTGGCAGGGCATTCCATGAACTCACGACTCGCTGAGTAAAGAACCTACCCCTAACATCTGTCCTATACCTACCCCCCTGTA
>NC_057737.1:35213290-35222066 GCF_004010195.1 Chiloscyllium plagiosum
CTTGACTGGACCTGTTCCTACCCTAGTCATTCTTTTATTCCTGACATACCTATAGAAAGCCTTAGTGTTTTCCCTAATCCTACCAACTAAGGTCCTTTCATGTCCCCTCCTTGCTGCTTTTAGCTCTCTCTTCAGGTCCTTCCTGGCTACCTTATAACTCTCAATCGCCCCAATTGAACCTTCACGCCTCATCTTTACATAGGCCGCCTTCTTCCATTTAACAGGGGATTCCAATTCCTTATTAAACCACGGCTCCCTCACACGACCCTTTCCTCCCTGCCTGACGGGTACATACTTATCAAGGACACTTAAAATGAATGGTAAATTTTAATTTTTATTTGTCTTTATGCTTTTCAATTGAATATTCCCATGATTTATTTAATTCATTTAATTAGTTCTATCTTTATTTAGCTGAGTAATCAATAGTGTGAATCGACGTTTCGGGCATTAGCCCTTCTTCAGGCTAATGCCCGAAACGTCGATTCTCCTGTTCCCTAGATGCTGCCTGACCTGCTGCGCTTTTCCAGCAACACATTTCCATCTCTGATCTCCAGCATCTGCAGACCTCACTTTCTCCTCAATCAATAGTGTGAGGTGAGGTCTATCTATATGCTGGGATGAGGGTTACAAGTAAATGTGTTACAGTGGAACGTTGCTACTTAAGTTAGTAGTTCTCAGATCTTGTATACTCTCATTCTGCCAAGTCAATCCTATTTTGCTGTTTTGGATAAACCTGGACAAACCCTTTTGGGCACAAGTATAAGGTGATTACATTTCATTCCATTCCTTCATGATTTAGCATTCTCCAATGGTGAAAATCAGTCACCAACTATAGTGCTGCCATTAGGATAACACTGCATAGGAGCATTGTACCAAGCTAAGGTGTCCATAAAATAGGCACTGAAGCCATGCACAAGGATATGTATTGTTACAATCATTGCAGGTACTTTAAAAAGATGCTTGAATTCCAAATGACCAATTCAAAGGAATCACATGACAAGATTTCAAGGTTTATGACTTTCATTTTTTGAGCAAACTAAAATCAGCATTAACTAAACACAATTAGCCAACTAATCAGGGCAGGGCTATCGATGTTTCGGGCAAAGAGGCCTCAGGAATAGAGGCCTCTATTCCTGATGAAGAGCTTTTGCCCAAAACGTCGATTTTCCTGCTCCTCCAATGCTGCCTGAACTGCTGTGCTTTTCCAGCACCACTCTAATCTAGAATCTGGTTTCCAATATCTGCAGTCATTGTTTTTACCTAACTAATCAGGGCAGCATGATGGTTCATGGCACCAGGCACCTAGTTTTATTCCAGTCTTGTGTGTCTGTGTGGAATTTGTATGTTCTCCTTATGTCTCAATGGATTTCCACTGGGTGCTCCAATTTCCTCCCACAAACCAAAAGCATGCAGGTTAGGTGTATTGGCCATGCTAAATTGCCAATAGTGTACAGGTGTGTGCAGATTAGGTGGACTAGCTATGGTAAATGTGGGGTTATGAAGATAGTTTGGGGGGGCTGGGTCTGGATGGAATGCTGTTCAGGTGCAAGTCTTGATTTCCGCACTGTAGGGATTTGGTGATTCTATGATAATACCCAACTATAAAAATGAAAACCCTTATTAATGTTTTAATGAAACAAGAAAACCTTAACTGCATGCATGCACATTATCACACACTGTACAGAATTTCAATCTTTTCACATAACAGCCAAAAATCACTCCTAGCTTCCAGTAGTAGTATTGTCAATGCCATCTGTTCTTGCCTGGATAGATCCAACTCTGTGACCACATCCTTAATAGTTCTCAGAAACCTCAAGCATTGCTCCTGGCTGAGATGGAACTTGGAGTCAACTTCATTGGTATACCAAGGCACAATGAATTGTCAGGTGGCATAGATGGACTGTTCGTGTTGCAACCAGTAATTAGACAATCCAGGAAGGACCATTAGCATCTCTTTCTGTTTTGGAAAGACAAGTGATTGAATAGCTTGAGGAGCATCACTTCACATCCAACATGGGGCAAGACAATGAGACAGTATTCTGTGACCTACAACAATCAGTATGGATTTAACCCATACTATTGGTAATCCTGCACCACATTTTAGCCAACAAACTAACTGGTCTCACCCACCCCTAAATAAACCATGTTGTAACTGCTATGAAAGTATATGGCATTAAGTTTGTGGGAACATTGTGAGTTCTTCAAGAATATTGCTAGCATAATGGAATGCTGACAGTGTGTGTCCATATACCTGAGATTAGGAAGCTTAGTGATGCAGAGACGACGGGACATTTGTACATTTATAGTGGAGTGGGTGGGGTGGGGGGAGGGTAGTGCAAAGTTATGCAAACTGTGCATTTAGTTATAAATGAGGATCAGTGGTGAGAAAGCATATTCATAGTCATCTTAACTTGGCAGCTGTAGTTAAATCATGCTATTTTTCTGCACTGTAGCCATATGGAGGCAATACTACAGACATGTGATACATTTAGCATACTCCACCTGAGTATATTGATTTTATTTTAAAATGAGTGAGCACTTTGGATAATATTTAACTATAGCCAACCCTGCAGCCTAGTACAGTCATATGAGTTACCATCCCAATCATTGGCAGTGTTTAAATGAGCCAACTCTATGTTTTTGTGTCACTAATACAGGTGCTGAAGGAGCTGTTCAACCTGGAGTTCAGGGAGGTAAGGACACTGGTAAAGTAAAATCACCACAATCTTACCAGACCATAGGGCTGCTCTCTCATTAGAGACAGACGACTGATAGTAGTTTAACCTGAGGCAAGGGGAGAAGTTAAGAAGGGGAATCCTTCATGGCAACCTCAGCCAGAGCTTGAATTGAATTCATGCTGTTGTCATCACAATGCATTGCAAACCAGCCATTCAGCCAATTGAGCTTCCAATGACGGGTGTACAAGAACACCTAGGTCCTTTTGTATATCAACATTTCCCATTCTGTCACCATGTAATATTACTCCATGTAATTTCCTTTGATAAATCCATGTTGATAATCCCATTGGAATTTTCTAAGTGCCTGTAATCACATTCTTTATTTCTTCAGCATTTCCTCACTGCTGTTAGGCTAACCAGATTGTAATTTCAGGTTTTCTGTCTCTATCCTTTTTCAATGAGCAGTATTAAATTGGTACCCTCCAATCTGCTGGGACTGTTCCAGAACCAAATGCTCTCATCTCTTTCCAGAATTAAATAAAGTGAGATGAAATGAGAGTGACAGCCCTTGACATCAAGGCTGCATTCAACTGAGCATGGCATTAAGGAGCCCTAAGAAGACTGGAATCAATTGGTATTGGGGTCAAATTCTCTGTTGGAGAGTTTGTAATTATACCTAGCACACAGGAAGATGGTCATAGTTGTTGGAGGTCAGTCATCTCAACTCCAGGACATCTCTGCATGAGTTTCTCAGGATCGTGTCTTTGGCCGAACCATCTTCAGCTGATTCATCAATGACTTTCCTTCCATCATAAGATCAAAAGTAAGGATGTTCGCCGATGAGTGTACGGTATTCAGCACCATTCACAGCTCCTCAGGTGTTGAAACAGTCCATGTTCAAATGCAACAAGATCTGGACAAATATCAAGGCTTGGGCTGACAAGTGGCAAGTTACATTCATGCCACACAATAGGTTATGACCATCACCAATAACAGACTATCTAACCACTGCCCCCTTGATATTCAATGGTATTTCCATCACTGGATCCCCCACTATCAACATCCTGAGGGTTATTATTGACCAGAAATTCAACTCGACTCGCCACATAAAGACAAGAGCTGATCAGAGACTAGGAATACTGCAATGAGTAACTTGCCTCCTGACTACAAGTTACTAGTCAGGAATGTGATAGGATGCTCCCCACTGGCTTGGATGAGTGCAGTTTCAACAGCACTCAAGAAGGTTGACACCATCCAGGACAAAGCAACTCACTTGATTGGCACTACATCCATTCCCTCCACCAACGACTCTCAGCAGCAGTGTATACTGTCTACAAAATGCACTGTAGAAATACACCAAAGACCCTCAGACAGCAGCTTCCAAATCCATGGCCACTTCCATCTAGAAGGTCAAGGGCAGCAGATACTTAGGAAGACTACCACCTTTAGGTTCCCCTCCAAGCCACTCACCATTCCTCACTTGGAAACGTATTGCGTTTCCTTCACTGTCACTGAGTCAAAGCCCTGGAATTCCTTCCTTAATAGCATTGTGCGTCAACCCACAGCAGGTGGAGGTGCAGCAGTTCAAGAAGGCAGCTCACCACCACCTTCTCAAGGGCAACTAGGAATGGGCAATAAACACTGGCCAGCCATCAATGCCCACATCCTACAAAAATGAATTGTAAAAAAGTGCAGTTTTAAAAGTAATGCACTTTGATACATGAATACATTTGGATAACTTAACTGAAAAACAAAATGGAATAAAACATTCTCAATAATCACATTAATGTTCTTTCCTTATCACAGAGCCCAAAATTGTTACAGTGCAGAAGGAGGCCATTCAGCCCATCGTGTCTGCAGTGGCTCTGCAAATGACCATCTTTGTGTCAATCTTCTGCTTTCTTCCCATTGTTACTTCCCATCTGCTTTCTTCCCATCAAATAACCATCTAATTTTTCTTTTGAATGCCTCAATTAAACCTGCCTCCACCAACCAGCATTACATTTCAGAAGCTAATCACTCATTGCATGGAAACATTTTTCGCTTATATCACTTATACTAATTACTCAAATTTGAGTGCTCTCATTCTTGTTCTTTTCATGAGTGGGAGCAATTTCTCCATATTTATTCTGTCTAGACCTCTTATGATTCTGATTATATCAAAACAGATCATCTCTTTTCTCCAAGGAAAACAGTCTCAACTCCTTCAAACTATCTTCATAACTGAAATTCCTCAACTCTGGAATACATCCTTCATTTAGTAATTGATATGGATGTCCTTCAGCAGTCATCTTCAGATTTTTTTTCTTTTATTAATATCAGACTATAGGACAGCCTGAAGTGCTTTATAGCAATTTTTTCACTTTTGAAGTGGCAACATATTGGCATTAGGAAGCTGTCATACATATAGTACAGAGTAAAACTATTCTACTCATGTTATTCAAGAATTAAACAAGGACACTAGGAGAATTCATCACCTTTATGTTGGTGTCATGGGAGCACCCTGTCCACAGAGTTTGGCTTTAATGTTAACATGTCATCCAATAGATATGATCTCTAACAATCCAGCACTCCCTCCAACTTGCATGGAAGGAGAATTGTTACAAAGAATAACAGCTCACCTTGACGTGTTGAAATTAACATTTAGAATTACAAAGTGAGCATAGTTCAGGATTCATATTATCCATATCACTGTCAGACACTATTGGCCAAAAAACCCTTAATGTTAACATGTCATCCAATAGATATGATCTCTAACAATCCAGCACTCCCTCCAACTTGCATGGAAGGAGAATTGTTACAAAGAATAACAGCTCACCTTGAGGTGTTGAAATTAACATTTAGAATTACAAAGTGAGCATAGTTCAGGATTCATATTATCCATATCACCGTCAGACACTATTGGCCAAAAAACCCTTACATTTT
Organism: Chiloscyllium plagiosum; assembly: GCF_004010195.1. Classification (NCBI taxonomy): domain Eukaryota; kingdom Metazoa; phylum Chordata; class Chondrichthyes; order Orectolobiformes; family Hemiscylliidae; genus Chiloscyllium; species Chiloscyllium plagiosum. The sequence continues at coordinate 35,218,894 of NC_057737.1, forward strand.
TAAAAATAAATAGTTTATGTTTCTAATTATTAAATTCTTGTTATCTTAATTAGGTGTTGGAGTAGGTGTGCAGCCGGGCGCTGGGGTTGGTGTGCAGCCAGGCGCTGGAGGTGTCCAACCTGGCCTTGGAGTTGGTAATTTGCTGTCTTCTGAAAGATGTTTTGCTCCATTTTACTCCTTTTATTCCTTCTATTCTGTGGCATTTCTGTGCAAGTGATGTTGTCATGTTATGCAATGAAATGTTACAATTAACCAAAGGTTGCTACGTCATAACATATCAGAGTCTCTTCATAAATTCATTGTTACAATATTTTTAGTTCACATTTACCCAATGGAATTCAGAAATTGATCTGAGCAATCTGAGCAATATTTCTGACTTTTGTTTCGCAGGAATGCTGTGTGATTGTAATCTTCGGAATTTCATGATCAAAGACATTTTTGTCATATCCATGTACAGACAGATTTAGCTGTATCATTATAATAAAGGTCCTGTTCAATTTCATTCCAGGTGGAGCTGCTGCATCTAAAGCTGCTAAATATGGAGGTAAAGCTACCACAGCTAACATATTCACTAGAGAGTTTTGAGAATTCACTGGTCAATGTAATGATCAAATTGTTGCCCTTGAAAGTCAAGAAAAAGCCAATTAAATGTGAAAGAAAAAGTAATTTAAATGATTTATGTAATGGCTATGTGAGATACATTTCCACATTAGTAATCTATACTGTACTCTGCTAATTCTTGCAGCATCAAAACATAATAAAAAATTATGGAGGCTGGTGATCTGAAACACAAAAACAAGAATTGTTGGAGAAATTCAGCAGGCCACAGATGCTGCCAGACTTGCTGAGTTTCTCTGTAATTTCAATTTTGTGTATTGTAACATCAAGTTGACCAGATGAATTGGTGCAACTGGTAAATTAAAGCAGAAAACATCATCAGTATTCAATGATGTGGATTAAACCTTTTAGCATAGGTTTCGTGAAGGGTAGGTCATGCCTCTCAAACCTTATTGAGTTCTTTGAAAAGGTGACCAAACAGGTGGATGAGGATAAAGCCATTGATGTGGGGAACATGGATTTCAGTAAGGCATTTGATAAGGTTCCCCATGGTAGGCTACTGTACAAAATACGAAGGCATGGGATTGAGGGTGATTTAGCTGTTTAGATCAGAAATTGCCTAGCTGAAAGAAGACAAAGGGTGGCGGTTGATGGGAAATGTTCATCCTGGAGTTCAGTTACTAGTGGTGTACCACAAGGATCTGTTTTGGGTCCACTGCTATTTGCCACTTTTATAAACAACCTGGATGAGTGTATAGAAGGATGGGTTAGTAAATTTGTGGACGACACTAAGATCTGTACAGTTGTGGATAGTGCCGTAGGATGTAGTATGTTACAGAGGGACATAGCTGCAGAGCTGGGCTGAGAGGTGGCAAATGGAGTTTAATGCAAAAAAGTGTGAGGTGATTCACTTTGGAAGGAGTAACAGGAATGCAGAATACTGGGCGAATGGTCAGACTCTTGGTAGTGTAAATGAGCAGAGAGATCTTAGTGTCCATGTACATATCCCTCAAAGTTACCTCCCAGGTTGATAGAGCTGTTAAGAAGGCACACAGTGTTTTAGCTTTTATCAGTAAAGGGATTGAGTTTCAGAACCATGAGGTCATGCTGCAGCTGTACAAAACTCTGGTGTGGCCACACTTGGAATATTGTGTGCAGTTCTGGAAAGGGTTCAGAGGAGATTTACTGGGATGTTGCCTGGTATGGAGGGAAGGTCTTACAAGAAAAGGTTGAGGGACTTGAGGCTGTTTTTGTTAGAGAGAAGAAGGTTGAGAGATGACTTAATTGAGACATATAAGATAATCAGTGGGTTAGATCGAGTGGACAGTGAGAGTCTTTTTCCGATAATGGTGACAGATAGTACGAGGGGGCATAGCTTCAAATTGAAGGGTGTTGGAAATAGGACAGACGTCAGAGGTAGTTTCTTTACTCAGAGTAGTAGGGGTGTGGAACACACTGCCTGCAACATTTATAGACTCACCAACTTTACAGGCATTTAAATGGTCATTGGATAGCCATATAGACAAGAATGGAATAGTGTTGGTTAGATGGTCTTCAGATTGGTTTCACAGGGCAGCTTAACATCAAGGGCCGATGGGCCTGTACTGCACTGTAATGTTTTATGTTCTATATGTTTTCTTTAGTTTTGAAAACTAATGCTTATTAGTAACCAATTTTCTCAAAAACCTTAGGAACCACTTTATAAATAAATAGTTATGCTGTTTTAGTGATTGTCGAAGACATCGCACAGCCTCATTCTTTGGATAACTATTTTTAGGTATTTTTAATAAACCTGTTCAGCCATGTTATGACATGGCCTAAACCTCCTGGCCCAGAGTTTATTGCACTACCATTGCACTGCAAGTACCCCAAAAGCCTACTGCACCTAATATTGCCAGTTGGTCTCCCATGCAAGCAATAACCAGGCTTAAGTCTGCTTAGTTTTTGAGATTATGTATTTTTAGACTAGTATGGCCATCAGCTTATTGCACCTTTTAGATCAATGACAACAGACTGATTGTACAGACTGAAAACACAGTAGCTCTTAAAAAATGTTGCACTTCTTTCATCCAACACTTAAGAGTAATAATTCATCGCGAAAGATCTTAGTTTAAATATTGAAGTGCTGGAAATAAAAAGGCAGAAGATTTCCGAGAGCAACATTATTCCATTATGTGCCATGGAGTGGGGGGAGGTTAGGAACATGGCATCAATTTCAAAGGAGGATGCCTTGCACTTCTTTCATCCAACACTTAAGAGTAATAATTCATCGCGAAAGATCTTAGTTTAAATATTGAAGTGCTGGAAATAAAAAGGCAGAAGATTTCCGAGAGCAACATTATTCCATTATGTGCCATGGAGTGGGGGGAGGTTAGGAACATGGCATCAATTTCAAAGGAGGATGCCTGTAAACAGGAAAGTGGCTTGAAGTGTGTATACTTCAATGCAAGAAGTATACGAAATAAGGTAGGTGAACTTGCAGGGTGGGTTGGTACCTGGGACTTCGATGTTGTGGCTATTACGGAGACATGGGTAGAACAGGGACAGGATTGGCTGTTGCAGGTCCCAGGGTTTAAATGTTTTAGTAGCGTCGGAGGTGGGGGTAAAAGAGGGGG
>NC_057737.1:35224519-35276543 GCF_004010195.1 Chiloscyllium plagiosum
AGATGTTAGGGGTAGGTTCTTTACTCAGCGAGTCGTGAGTTCGTGGAATGCCCTGCCAGTAGCAGTGGTGGACTCTCCCTCATTATGGGCATTTAAGCGGGCATTGGATAGGCATATGGAGGATAGTGGGCTAGTGTAGGTTAGGTGGGCTTGGATCGGCGCAACATCGAGGGCCGAAGGGCCTGTACTGCGCTGTATTCTTCTATGTTCTATGTTCTGTTAGACCGAAAAAATTCTTAATTTGTTTTAGCTTTAATCTTCTAAAATAACGAGTCACTATTTTGAAATATTGCATTCTTTTTATCTCAATGTAGGTCTTGGAGTGGGTATGCAGCCTGGCGTCGGAGTGGGTGTGCAGCCTGGCGTCGGAATCGGTGTGCAGCCTGGCGTCGGAATCGGTGTGCAGCCTGGCGTCGGAGTGGGTGTGCAGCCTGGCGTCGGAGTAGGTGTGCAGCCTGGCGTCGGAGTAGGTGTGCAGCCTGGCGTCGGAGTGGGTAAACTACTGTCTTTTGGAAGACATTTTCTCCATTTTGTTTTACAAAGAGTGTATAAGTCTATTTCAACCCAATTCTGTGCAAATTGAAGTATCTGACTCAAATTGAAATTAATATCAAAAGCAAAATGAAATAACTGCAGCTGCATGCATTCATCAAGGATACTGTATGAAGAGTTTTTGAATTGTACTTTATAGGTCTGTCAAAAGAACTTGCAAGTTTTCTGAATAGTCCATTCTTGCAATGTCTACCTGTGATATTCCTGTCAACCAAAATTAATTGGGTGAACATCATTGGCTGTTGATTGTATAGCCATAAAAAAATAGGGTAACAGGACTAGCGATAACATGTATAATGGTACTCAGGAAATTATCACCCATTTAACGCAACCATTCAGTGTTGTTTAAAACTAAATGATGTTTTTTTTTGCAGTTAAGCAATGCAAGCATTTCTGTCAATGACTAATTCTTGATGGACCAATTTTGGACTCTGTTTTGCCATTGTTCAGGTCACAGTGGAAAAATATCTACAACTTGTGCCTGTACTGTTCCTTTTCTTTAACTTCACTCAGACTTTCTATAGTTCTAGGCAAAGCAATGAATTTAATTACTCCAGCTAAGTCGTTACCTAGGATTAAGTCAATTCCATCCACAGTTTATTACTGAACAATTCCTACTACTGCTGTTTCAGATGTCAGGTCACATCCTATGTACTTTGTATATAGAAACAGGTATTCTCTACTTACCCTGTGTAAAACATTGGCTTTCAGAGCAAGTCTGTCTGGAGGAGAAGTAAAGTCCTTCTCTTGCAAAAGATGTTGCATAATTTCTGTATCGCTTAATATAGTTCTGGCTTTATCTGTATCATTTGAATAAAGAAGGATTACCTTGCCTTTCAACAAAAACCTATTGTATCACTCATCTACCCTTCACCACTACTGCACTCAAAGCAGTGCTTAACTTTGGTTTCATAGTTGCAGTTAAAGCTACAATTTGGTCCATGGTACTTGCCTTGTGAGTTCCCTTTTCAGATTCTCACTTCTGAAACACAAGTCAAGCTTATGTGCATCCATCACAACTTCCAACGTTTTGAATGAAAATGTTCTACTTTGTGATAATTGAAACAATTAGGCAAATGACACTCTGAGCCCTTACTTTCTGGTCTCAGCATGAAATCTGAGGGCATGCCCAGCTGTTTCTTCATTAATCTGACAACTTACCTTTTTTCATCCTCTCATCTTTTTATCCATTTCAGGTCTGTGTAGTTGAAGGAAAAAAAATGTTCTGTTTATTATCCACCAGTTAAATTTATTTTGCTTTACCCTTTAAAGTTTGCTAAAGTTATTTCCTTCAATATTTGAAACGTTTGTCTTTATACTTCAGGAATTAACTCAAAAAAACCAGAAAAGCCTCTTATACAGCATCATAATCCAAAAGAACTCCTCTGTTAGTGAGGCATAAATTTCATGTGCTCTAGCTTTCAACCTACAATGTATGAACAACGTCTGGCTTTCCTTTGACCATTTTATTTGCTTTGCTATCTTTTCAAATGAAAGAATGACTCCACATCCTTTCTTTACACTTTGGTATGGCCTCTACGAATTTATACATTTCCCACTTGGACTTTAGATTCTGCCTATGGCTTTCCTCATCAGAAATTTCTTCTATATCTGAGGCATTTAAAAAAAGAACTACAGCCTTATAAGCCAATACTCTTTTTCTTCTCTCTCTCTCTCTCATCTCTTTGCTCTTTTTTCCTTTGTAATTCAAGTTCCAATCTCCTTGATTTATTTTTCTTTGTTCCTTTTCCCTCTATCTGTGAAATGCTCTTTTTTTCTCTCTTTCTCAAGCTCAAATTCTGTCATCCCCATCTCCATCCTTTTCAACTGCAATGTTCTTTATTTTTTTTTAATTTTAAGCTGCCTCAACTCTGTCATGTTCAAGCAATATTAACTGTAATTCAGTCATAATCACCTCCACTGACTCAATGGTCTATCTGGATTTTCTTGTATTTTCATCAATCCCAAATGCTTTGCTAATATTTTAAATATCACTGCCTTCTTAGTGTTTAAAGGAAAACCAACTTTAACTTCTATGCCAATTCTATTGCCTTAGTCTTTGTAAAATGTTGTAAAACAGTCGGGATTATTTCCTCCATCTGCAGGACAGTTATTTCTGCTTCTAATAACATTGTAGTTTAATGTGTGAGAAACCTGTACTCAAAGTGGGGTGAGGGGAAATGAGGAAGCTGGAGAAATCTGCATTCAGGGATTATTTCCTCCATCTGCAGGACAGTTATTTCTGCTTCTAATAACATTGTAGTTTAATGTGTGAGAAACCTGTACTCAAAGTGGGTGAGGGGAAATGAGGAAGCTGGAGAAATCTGCATTCATCCCTTGTGGTTGGAGGGTTCCTAGGCGGAAGATGAGGCGCTCTTCCTCCAGGCGTCGTGTTGCCATGGTCTGGCGATGGAGGAGGCCAAGGACCATATTCCAAGTGTGGTCTCACCAGGGTTTTGTAGAGCTGCAGCAAAACCTTGCAGTTCTTAAACTCGATCCCCCTGTTAATGAAAGCCAAAACACCATATGCTTTCTTAATAACCCTATCCACTTGGTTAGCAACTTTGAGGGGTCTATGCACTTGAACACCGCTGTTCCTCCAAACTGCCAAGAGTACTGTCTTTAATCCTATATTCAGCATTCAAGTTCGGCATCACTTCCCATTTTTCCAGGTTGAACTCCAGCTGCCATTTCAGAGCCCAGCTCTGCATCCTGTCAGTGTCACGCTGCAGCCTGCAACAGCCCTTGATACTGTCAACAGCTCCTCCAACCTTTGTGTCATCTGCAAATTTACTAACCCACCCCTGAACTTCCTCAACCAAATCATTTATAAAAACTACAAAGAGCAGAGGCCCAAGAACAGAGCCCTGCGGCACATCACTCACCACTGACCTCCAGGCAGAATACTTTCCATCTACAACCATTCTCTGCTTTCTGTCAGCCAACCAGTTCTGAATCCAGAGAGCCAAATCTCACTGTATCCCATACTTCCTGACTTTATGAATGAGCCTACCATGGGGAACCTTATCAAACGCATTACTGAAGTCTATATACACTACATCCACTGCCCGACTTTTGTCAGCCTGTCTCGTCAACTCCTCAAAGAACTCAATAAGATTTGTGAGGCATGACCTGCCCCTCATAAAGCCATGCAGATTGCTTTTAATCACTTTATGCTTTTCCAAAAAGTCATAAATCTTATCCCTCAGAATTCTTTTCAAAGCCTTGCTGACCACAGATGTCAGACTGACTGGTCTGTAATTGCCAGAGATTTCCCTATGACCCTTCTTGAAAAGAGGAACAACATTCGTCTCCCTCCAATTTTCTGGTACGAGTCCCGTGGAGAGTGAGGAAGCAAATATATTTACCAGCAACTTAGCAACCTCCTCTCTCACTTCCTGGAGCAACCTAGGATAAATCTGGTCTGGCCTAGGGGACTTATCAATCTTAATGTTTGCCAAAATTTCCAGCATATCAACATCCTCAATCTTGATCTGTTCAAGCCTGTTTCCTGGCTCCTCAAAGTTCTCATTCACAACAAGGCCCCTTTCCTTAGTGAAAACCGAAGCAAAAAACTCATTTAGGGTTTCCCCTATCTGCTCAGACTCCATGCACAAGTTCCTTACGCTATACCTGACTGGCCTTACCTTCTCCCTGATCATTCTCTTATTCCTCATGTATGAGTAAAATGCTTTTAGGTTCTCCCTAATTCTTCCCGCCAAGCCTTTGTCGTACCCCCTCCTGACTTACTTCAATCCATTTTTGAGCTCCTTTTTAGTAAGCCTGTAATCCTCGAAACATGTGCTAGATCCTTGCTTCCTCCACCTTACATAAGCTGCCTTCTTCCTTTTGATGAGAGGCTTCTTTGTTCTCGTAATCTAAGGCTCCTTATTCTTACCCCTTCTTGCCTGTCTCAGAGGAACAAATTTGTGCATCACTCACAATAACTGTTCCTTAAACAGTTTCCACGTGTCTGTTGTGCCCTTTCTGTGGAACAATTGCTCTCAATCTGTACTTCCCAACTCCTGTCAGATAGCATCATAATTTCCTTTTCCCCAATTAAATATCTTGCCATGGTAACTGCTCCATTCCCTCTCCATGGCTATGATAAATGTGAGGCAGTTGTGGTCACTGTCACTGAAGTGTTCTCCCATCACAAGAACTGACACCTGCCCTGGCCCATTACCAAGCACCAAATCCAAAATAGCCTCTCCCCTCATTTGGCTGTCTACATACTGAGTAAGGAAACCCTTCTGAACACACCTGACCAAAATGGCTCCATCCAAACCATCTGCAGTAAGGAGATCCCAGTCAATATTGGGTAAAATTTGTACCTATTCCTCAAAGAATTAGCATCGTCCTGTAAACTATTGGATGAGTGCTATTACTACTACCACCATCAGAAGACAGAATTTAAGGTTTTGCTGCCAGCATGTTGTAGTCCAGAACATCTGATGCTAATATAATCCTCAACAACAACAAATACTTCAGTATTCACTGCTATGTGTATCAGAAGATCAGAATCCATTTTTCTTCTTGTCAGAGAGTCAAATGTTAGAGGCAATAACTATAAAACAATTACCATTAAATCTAATAGAGAGTTCAGAATATGACTTCTTTTTTATCCAGGGAATGATTAGAATGTGGAACTGTCCCAGACAATTATTTATTGTACCAATTAACATGCATGGATTTAAGGTAAAAATAGATAAAACACAACACAAGGAAGAAGATCAAGAATACCTTTACATGGTGTAATTAAGCTCAAGCCTTTTAGACATATAGTATATTCATCAGTCTCTGCTTGTACAGAGTATGTTTTTATTTATGGGACATGCTGTTCAGAATGGCCATTTAACAATTGATTAACTTTAGGGCAGGTGAACAACCAATGTAATACCAATACTATCACTTTTATTAAGATGTTTAGGCAGGTTGCACAGGTCGGGAGAGAATATCAAGAAGAATGTCAGGAACCTTGACTTGAAAGCTATTCTTGGATGTTTCTTCTTCAGCTGTAGGACCTGCTCACAAATACTATGCATGTGGCAAGGAAGTAGATCCCAATCCACCACACCTAGAATAGAGTTTAACTCCATGGTGTTGGTCCCAGTCTGATCCACACCATCCATTCAGCAAACTATGTCAACTGGTTCCTCATGATGTCCCTGCTGCTGTGGCAATGCGCACTTTACATGCATGCTGTAGACCAGAATGAAGATGGTAGAGTCTCTAATTTTCTTTTCATCACAAATCTGACCAAGAATCTCACTCACTCTCATTGCCTGCCAGTGGCAGGATTGGAAGGTTTACGATTTGATAGTATGAATGTAGCTTCCTTGGCCATCAATCTTTGAGTAGGACGAACCCAAATCTTCTGAGTAAACAGCAGGGACGCTATCCACTATGCAACAATTCCTCCCATTTATTCAATATATTCAAATAAGTTTTTATTTTTAAATCCTGTCTAGTAATTAAATGTAAACCAAGCTCAGCTCACTTCTTAAGACATTTTGAGAGCGTTGACCTAGTTAACAAAACTTGATAAAGCCTGGATTTTGAAATGAATATTTTGTCTCAAACTTGATATTCACCCAATGGAATTCGAGACAGTCAGTTCAATTTGGGCAATTCATTTTAATGAACAGAATTTCAGAGAACCTATTTTTCAGGAATGCTGTGTTGCTGTAACCTTAAGAATGTTTCTTGCCATGCATATATGAAGATACAGTAATTGTACCAATACTTATTGATTCTCTATCACTGCAGGTGGAGCTGCTGCATCTAAAGCTGCTAAATATCAAGGTAAGTCTAACAGATTCATTGGTCTAAATTACTGTTAAATTATTATTTTTGATTGTTAACAAAGTTTATTGTTAAAGGGAAAGGAATTTTCCTATTACATGTTATAAATAGATGAAAAGCATTTTCATGTTGCTGACCGGACTTCGAATATTCCTGCAGCATCACATTGACAGGATGATCCAGCACAAGTACTAATATGACACACAAAATATTATTGGTATTCAGTGATGGGACGTGAACTTATATCAATGCTGATTTTTTTTTCAAAATTGTCATTGTATGGAGAGCAGTTTCTAAATACACAGTTAAATGATTTTAGAGGATGCTGGTGTTAACAAGATCATGATAATGCCTCATTCTGCATTTGGATAGCATCATCAGACCTTTTTTTAATCCATATAAACAAGTAGATTGGCATCTATTGTCTCATCTAAAAATGGCATCTCTGACAAAGCAATGCTTTCCCCTCAGACATTGACGAATAATAGTTTGGGTGAATAAAATTTTGACTTAAGTTTTGAAATCAATATCTGGATATAAAAAAGCAACAGGATTTTGGATTTGTATTTTTTTCCACCATTGGCAATAATTAGATGAAAAAGTATAAAGTCATTTTGCTTTATGTAAAGTCTTTCATTAAATCCTAATTATTAAATTAATTCTATCTGATTTAGGCCTTGGAGTGGGTGTGCAGCCTGGTGTTGGAGTAGGTGTACAGATGGGCCCTGGAATGGGAGTCCAGCCTGGCACAGGAATTGGCCAGCCTGGCGTCGGAGTGGGTAATTTATTGTTCCTTGAAATACATTTTCTTCTATTATACTTTTCATAAAGTGTGTAAGTCTGGCTCATCCAGTTCTGTGCAAATAGAGGTCCCCCGATGCAAAACAAGTTTCATTTCTGGAGCAAAAGGAAAATAACTGCACATTGTTGCTTCCATCACTGATACAGTTTGGAAATGTTGATGCCTTGTCACTTATAAATCTGTTAAAAGAACATGTAGATGTTCTGAATAGCTGTGGTTTTCCACTCCCATTTTACCACCTTGGTATATTCCTTTCTACTAAATTTATTTTGACAAAATCATGCGTTGTTTATTGTAAAAACAAAACAGACCTCATGGGTGCATCAGAAAGCAGCTACTACAAGTTTTCTGCAATCCATTGAAATGGCCCTATGTTAATCCCCAAGTGTCTCTTAAATGAAGATTGCTTGCATTTGTTGATTTGACTCACTTCAATGAAAACATCCTATTTGGCTGATTATTGTCCGTTAAAAGCCTAGGCTAACACGATGGCTCAGTGATTAACACTGCTGCCTCATGGCACTAGGGACCCAGGTTCAATTCCCACCTCAGGCAACTATCTGTGTGGAGTTTGCACATTCTCCCTGTGTCTGCGTGGGTTTCCTCCCATAATCCAAAGATGTACAAGTCAGGTGAATTAGCCATGCTAAATTGCCCATAATGTTAGGTGCATTAGTTAGGGTAGGGGAATGGGTCTGGGTGGGTTACTTTCTGGAGGATTAATGTGGACTTGTTGGGCTGAAGGGCCTGTTTCCATACTGTAGGGAATCTAATCTAAAATTTGGATTTTGTCCTCTGTCAGGAGGATAGCCCATAGTGACTTATGAAATTTGATAATCATGATAAATGTGATTTATTCAAGTGCTAATAATTTGGATGTGAATAGAGGCAGCATGGTTAGTAAGTTTGCAGATGACACCAAAACAGGTGGTGTAGTAAAGAGGATTATCTCAGAGTACAATGTGACTTTGATCAGATGACCAATGGGCCGAAGAGTGCCAGATGGAGTTTAGATTAGATTACTAGATACTTTACAATGTGGAAACAGGCCCTTCGGCCCAACAAGTCCACACCGACCCGCCGAAGCGCAAACCACCCATATCCCTACATTTACCCCTTACCTAACACTACGGACAATTTAGCATGGTCAATTCACCTGACCTGCACATCTTTGGACTGTGGGAGGTAACCGGAGCACCCGGAGGAAACCCACGCAGACACGGGGAGAACGTGCAAACTCCACACAGTGGGTCACCTGAGGTGGGAATTGAACCCGGGTCTCTGGCGCTGTGAGGCAGCAGTGCTAACCACTGTGCCACCATGCCGCCCTTTAATTTGGATAAACGTGAGGTGTTGCATTTTGGTAAGGCAAATCAGGGCATGACTTATACAGTTAACAATTGGGCCCTGGGGAATGTTGCCAAATAAGAGACCCAGGAATGAAGGTGCTTAGTTCCTTGAAAGTGGAGTTGCAGGTAGAAAGGGTGGTGAAGAAGGCATTACTTCATTGGTCAGAGCATTGAATATAGTAGTTAGAGTTTCATGTTACAGTTGTACTGGACATTGGTGAGATCACTTTTAGAATACTACATAGAATTAGATTAGATTAGATTTCCTACAGTGTGGAAACAGGCCCTTCGGCCCAACCAGTCCACACAGACCCTCCAAAGAGTGACCCATACCCCTACATTTACCCTTTACCTAACACTACGGGCAATTTAGCATGGCCAATTCACCTGACCTGCACATCTTTGTGACTTGTGGGAGGAAACCGGAGTACCCGGAGGAAACCCACGCAGACACTGGGAGAATGTGCAAACTCCACACAGACAGTCGCCCGAGGCTGGAATTGAACCAGTCTCGAGGCAGCAGTGCTAACCACTGAAGGAAAGATGTTAAACTTGAGAGGGTTCAAAAAAGATCTCCGAGAAGCTGCCAGGACTGGAAGGTTTGATTTATAGGGAGAGGCTAAATGGGGTGGAATTTGCTTCCCTGGAACGTCAGAAGCTTGAGGGGAAATGTTTTTTGAAGTTTATAAAATCATGGGGGGCATGGATACAGTGAATAGCCAAGGTCCTTTTCCTAGGGTGGAGAAGTCCAAAACCAGAGGGCATATGTTTAAGGTGAGAAAGGAAGATTTAAAAAGGACTTGAGGTGTAATGTTTTCACGCAGAGGGTGATGAACGTATGGACAAACTGCTAGAGGAAGTGGTGGAATGGGTATAATTACAACATTTTAAAAGGCATCTGAATGGATATATGAATAAGAAGGGTGTGATGGGATATGAACTAAATGCTAGCAAATGTGACTAGGTCAGATTGGGATGTCTGGTCGGTGCGGACAAGTTGGACTGAACAATCTGTTTCATTGCTGTTTGTCTCTCTGACTCAATACTTATACAGGAAGATCCCTAAGAGGCTTTAGAGTTTTCAGATTCAACTTAAGTTGTTCACCTAAGACTGATTGATAGATTCCCAGTTGGTGTTTTTTTCTCAGTTGTAATAATCTCTTTGAATCTTCTATGATTGGAGGAATACAAATGTAAGATTTGTGTTTGATCATGGTTAGTTCAAATGTTCTCAGTACAGTTTAAGAAAAATAATGCCATTACTGTTGCACATAACTACATATTACTGGTTCCAAATATTCAATTTCCTTGGCAGTTCAGCTGCGCAGAGTTGATGATGTGGCAGTTAGCTGTATTATCATGAGGTCAGGTTTCATCAGACGATAGATGAGCATTTACAACAAATTGGTCAACATTATCAAGGGAGGAGTGTTGAGCTGTGTCAGGGAGGTGTCAGTTGTGAGGGAGGGCTGGGAGGAGGCTGGTGTGTAATGTGGTTTCAGTTGGTGAAGCAGTGCTTTGATACTCCACTCTACTCATTTCAAGTTTCACTTCTGATCAGGCTTTATGCCTGTTAGGAACATCTCTACAAAACCAATGTAAGACCAGGGTCAGCATAAGGAAACCAGTCCAGGTCTGCATGTTTTCAGGTCCTGGGGACACTGGCAGCAAGATGTCCCAGTCACCCACAGAGCCATTAATAGAAGTCTCTAGTTACAATGTAAAATGTTTCCCGAAAACATCCAATCACATTGAGACCTCTATCCCAACAATCATCTCTTCATTCACCAATAATGGGGATGAGAAGATCTGGAAAATATTTTGGGGAGTCCAAAGTTATATACCATAAATCTAAAAGCAACATCAATTGCACTCAAAATAATTAAAATATGAGTAGTTGAGGCAATTAGCACAAAGCACTTCAGGAAAACAAACAAAAAGAGAAAGAAAGAATATCAAGTCAACCTGGCTTATTGAGGTCAAACAAGAGTTCTTGTAAATGAGACTTGTTTATTATGCACATTGGCTGATATAACATCTGACAGACTTCGGCATGGGTAAAAATAATACCAATACTAGCCCTTTAAGTAAAATGCTTCATGAAATTCTATGTGTCAGCAGAGAGTATCAAGGAAATTGTAAGAAGACCTGACTTAGAAAGATGTGTTAGGTCCTACCAAAGCAGATACAGTTCTTATGATATTTTATAAGGATTGAATCAAATTGGCAACACATTTTGGGACAGTTTGAAAGTTTACAAGTGTTGATGTAGTTAAAGAAATATAAGACAAACTTGCCAGACATACACAGTCTCTTAAATTCTTAATCACAAATTTTCAGCAGTTGGACATTCACCAAAAGGACTTTAGAAGTTAATATTCACTTAATTTGGGCAACGTGTTAATGAAGATTATTTTTAGAGAACTTATTTCTCAAGAGTGCTGTGATATTGTAAACTTCAAAATACTTGTTATTTTACCTGTATACAGACTAACCAGCCCAGACCAATACTACTTCTAGTTTTCTCTCATTACAGGTGGAGTTGCTGCATCTAAAGCTGCTAAATATGGAGGTATATCTGACCACTACTGACATATTCACTGGTCAACGTATCTGTTATGTTATTATCTTTGAAAAAAAGCCACTTCAATTTTAAAAAGAAAGGAATTTTCCTGCTATATGTAATGGCTACATGTGAGAAGTACCATATATACTCATGTATAGGTAAGTCTCACGTCCAAATTGACCCCTTAGTTTTGGCCAAATATTCTGGTATTTTTCATATACCTTGTGTATTAGTCAACCCTAGTTTTTCATGGATCTCTTCCTGACCATATATGCAGCCTTAAAGGGCATGATTTGCACATTTTTGGTTCAAATGCAATACCGGTGTCATCATTTGTTACACGCACCAGTATATATTTGTGTGATTTTCAAATTGTTAAATTGAATGTTGATAACTATATATATATTTATGTAATATTTACATACATTTATTTGACCTGTGCATACAAATATCTACGGTACCTTATGGCAATTCTCAGCCTTGTCTTAGAAGTAGGTGTCGCGTACAGTTGTGCTCTGAACTTATTGTAAAACTGCCCCAAATTTTTATGACAAAATAGCATTACAAAGAAACAAGTAGACAGCACAGTTTAAACTAAAAGTTATTGAATTTGCAGAGAAGAACAACAATAGCATAGCTGCAAGTAAGTTCTGTGTTTCTGAAAAACTTGTTCAAGAAAGAAGGAAAAAAGCCACACAGTTAAAGACTATGCCAAACAGAAGTATGTCAACTGAGGAAAGCTGAACGAGTGGCCACAACTAGAAGAAAAGATTGCTGACTGGGTAATTCCGTGTTGTCAAAATGGAAGCACACTGACTTGACAATTTGTCAGAATATGCTCCAAAAATGAAGCAAAAAAAAGATGGATTCACTGATTTCAAAGCCAGTTTTGTATGGTGCAATAGGTTTATGAAAAGGTATGATTTAGTGCTTAGGCAGAAAATCAAGATTGCCCAATGACTACCAGTAGAACCTAATGACAAGTTAATTGGGTTCCATGGCTTTGTAATCAGAAGTCAGAAGAAAAATGGGTACAGGTTCTCATGCATCAGCAGTATGGATGAAACCCCAATGAACTTTGATATGCCAGGGAGTAGATCTGTGGATAAGATTGGAGCAAAAACAGTTTTGGTTAAGATTACTGGCCATGGAGCTTGTTTCTGAAGAAGTGCTCTTGCTCAAAACGTCAATTCTCCTGCTCCTCGGATGCTGCCTGACCTGCTGTGCTTTTCCAGTACGATACTCTAAACTCAGAGTGTTTGAAGATTTGAAGAGAGAAGTTTCAAAATCAACAGATGAAGGCTTTTGCCCAAAACGGTAACTCTCCTGCTCCTTGGATGCTGCCTGACCTACTATGCTACACTTTTTGACTGACTCTCCAGGGTCTGCTGTCCTCACTTTCACATCAATGACAATCACTCAATCCATTCGGACTGCAACTATTTCTGACTATGATTCTGTGAGAAGGAGCAAAACTTTTTGGTCCTTATCTGAGTAAGTTTTCAGAATCAGTGGGGCTGGATGACAGCCACGACTGTTGCAGCGCATTGAGTGTGGACCCTGAAGCAATTGTATGGCCCGGGAAGAGGAATTCATGGTGAGGAAGGGGTGTGCACACTTTTTTGTGCAGCTGAAGCTTTAGCCATGAAGAAACCTGAGGAATCCTGCCCTATGGAGAAACTGTGGAAATGTGGCATCTGCGGGAAAGGCCTCTGTGTCCCGTCTGCCCTGGAGAGTCATTGGCGCAGTCACACTGGTGAGAGACCCTCCAGCTGCCCCGAGTGTGGGAACGCCTTCAGCAATTTCTACTTCCTGCAAAGGCACCAGCGGGTCCACACGGGTGAGAGGCCCTTAAAAAGTGCGGGAAGAATTTCACTCACTCCTCCCACTTGCTGGACCACCGGCGGATCCATACTGGCAAGTAGCCCTTCCCCTACCCTGAATGTGGGAAGGCCTTCAGCAATTCCTCCCTCCTGCTGGCCCACCAGTGGATCCACATTGGGGAGAGGCCCTTCAGCTGCCCTGAGTGCGGGAAGGCCTTTGGCGATTCCTACTCCCTGCTGAAGCACCGGCGGGTCCACACAGGCATAGGCCCTTCCCCTGCCCCGAATGCGAAAAGAGGTTCACCCATTCCTCACACCTGCTGACCCACCAGCGAGTCCATACTGGCGAGGGGTGGTTCGCCTCTCCTGAGTGCAGAAAGGGGCTCAGCAATTCCTCTGACCTGCTGAAGCACCAGTGGGTCCACTCAGGCAAGAGGCCCTTCAGCTGCCCCGAGTGCAGGAAGGACTTCACTTGCTCCTCCAACCTGCTGGAACACGAGGGGTCGGGGGGTCCATACTGGTGAGAAGCTGTTCCCCTGCCCCAAGTGTGGGAAGGCCTTCAGGAAATCCTCCAACCTGCTAGCCCACTGGCAGCTCCACACCAGGGAGAAGCCCTTCAGCTGCCCCGAGTGTTGGAAAGCCTTCAGCAATTCCTCTGCCCTGCTGACCTACTGGCGGGTCTACACTGGGGAGAAGCCCTTCAGCTGCTGACCCACCAGCGGGTCCACATCGACGAAAGGCTCTTTAGCACCGCTGTGTGCGTAAAGGGCTTCAGCAATTCCTCCAAACTGCTGAAACACCGGTGTGTCCACACCGGGGAGAGGCCATTCACTTACCCTGAGTGCGGAAAGGGATTCAGCAATTCCTTCTAACTGCTGACACACCGGTGGGTCCACACGGGTGAGAACCCTTCAGCTGCCCTGAGTGCAGGAAGGCCTTCAGCGATTCCTCCAATCTGCTGACCCACCAGCCTGCCCTGAGTGTGGGTGGAGGTGCACTGCCGTTTGCGGACGCACCAGCAGGGGGCCAGACTCCCAACATTTGGATTCTGCTGCTGACGCTGATGTAGGTAATGTCCAGGACTGAACCTTCTGCCCGTTCTGACAGTGGGTAGGTTAGGATATTTTTTTGTTTTGTGCTGGACTGCACCAACCCTCAAGGCTCCAGGGACCCGGGTTCAATTCCAGCCTCGCAGTGACTCTCTGTGAGAGTTTATACATTCTCGCCCCATGTCTGCGTAAGTTTCCTCAGAGTGCTCCGGTTTCCTCCCACAATCCAAATTTGTGCAGGTTAGGGTGGGTTGACCAACCTAAATTGTCCCACACTGTTCGGGGATGTGTAGGTGTGGTGCGTTAGTCAGGGGTAAATGTACAGTAATAGGGTAGGAGAATGGTTCTGGGTGGATTAATCTTTGTAGTGTTAGTGTGGACCTGTTGGTCCAAAGTGCCTGTTTCCACACTATAGAGGTTCTGTGATTCTGTGAAAGGAATCGATTCACTGTGGTACTTGGGTTGTATGGCAGATGGAACAAAGTTAAAGCCTATGGTGATTTTTAAGCGGAAAACTGTGCCCAAACAAAAATTTCCAAAAAGGCATTGTTGTCCTCGTCCATAAAAAATGGTGGATGGATGAAGGTGACTGCAACACTTGTGTTAGGGAGATCTGGAATATGTGACCATGTGGGCTTAGAAAGGGAAAAAGCTTACTGGTTTGGAACATGTTCAGATCACACAGAATGAAAAGTAATAGAAGTGAACTTCGAGCTAACAATACTGACATTGCAATGATTCCTGGGGGCCTTATGAGCATGGTGCAGCCACTGGATGTTAGCATCAATCAACCTTTTAAGGATTTACTATGAAAAAATGGGACACTTGGATGCAAGAAGGGGAAAAAAGCTTCACAAAGGGTGGAATCATGCATACTCCATTACTTGCAGCTATATGTGAATGGATTGTTGAGTCCTGGAAGGAGATGAAAATCGAAATTATTGTGACAGCCTTCACAAAATGTGGAATTTCTAATGCTTTAGAAGGAACGAAGAATGACTATTCATGGTCAGCTGGAAATGATAACAAATAAATTGATGATCACCTTGAGAGTACAGCTGAAGATGATCCATTCGACGATGTGCTTGACCCAGATGTCGGGAGTGAATTATTCAGTGATACAACTGATGACGGCAGGGAATTTGAAAGATTCTAATGCATGTATCGGTAACTTTTGTTTTAAGCAGCTATCACATCATATTTGTGGTATACAGTGAAAAGAGTTTTTGCTGTGAATATGAGTTTTTTGATGTAAAGTATTTATCATATATTATTAACATTTTCATGCGGTCTCTTTCTTAATAAAATACTATCAGTCATTTTTTTGTACTGCTCCCCTCTTTTTATTTCATGAATTGTACAAGTGCGCCCGGTAGATGGCTTGACCACCTGCTAATAACATTTATACATATGTGTAGACCTACATGCACTTTACGGAATTGGTAACTGGAATACAGTACGACAGTACTTTTCTACCATAGTAGGCAGAATGGAGACATTTATTTTGTAGATAAACATTCAATAACGGCCATAATTCTTTTTTCTTTTGTTGTTTATTATTTTATATAGAGATCTAGCTCTTGTCCATTTTTTGACTCATGCCAAGCATGAATTTCATCCCTTCAAAAACTATACCTCGTGTATAAGTCGACCCCCTAATTTCACCTTAAAAAACTGATTTCAAAACTTGACCTATGCATGCGTATATATGGTTGCCTACAGGCGCCTATAATCATGGATTCTTGTAACATCACATTGATTAATTGGTGTTGATTAATGACAAGTACGTAAATGTACAGTCAAATCATTTTAGTGATGTTAATGTTGCTAAAAACACCAGAATGCCACATTCGTTTTTGAATAGTGATGTTGAACCTTTTATATCCACATAAACCAGTATATTGACCACTATTGTCTCATCTAAAAGAGAGTACCTCTGACAGTGAAGCATTTTCTCTATCATACATGAAACAATAATGGTTAGAGAATAACATTGTGTCTTAATGACTGGAATTAAAAAGGATTGAATCCTGGATTTATATTATTTCACTGTTGACCACAAATTGGCCTATAAATCCTAAAGTTGCTCAAATGTTATAATTACTGATAATTTTTATTTCTTCATTATCTTCAAGTAGGTCTTGGAGTAGGGGTCCAGCCTGGCGTCGGAGTAGGGGTCCAGCCTGGCATCGGAGTAGGGGCCCAGCCTGGCGTCGGTGTGGGTAATTCACTGCCTTTTGAAAGACCATTTTTCTCCACTTCACTCTTTTTGTAAAGTATATAAACCTATCTGATTCCAATTCTATGCAAATTGAGATAAAAACACAAATTGAAATTAATATAAAAGATAAAAGAAAAATAACTGCAGCTGGGTGTTTTCATCAAAGATACAGTATGCGAAGGTTGATGGATTGTAGCTTATAAGTCTATCAAAAGAAGATATTAGTGTTCTGAATAGCTGAGGTTTTCATTAAAATGAAATGAAAATTAAAAAGACAGAATAACATAATTTGGATGTCAGGTATGGTGGTACTTTAGATCGGACAGTTAATAACACTGCACAGGTACAAAAACCGGGCAAAAAAATTAATTCTTTGTTTTCTGCAATCAAACAAAGTACACAGTTTGTCAATCTGAAGGTCTCTTCAATATTTGCATCTGATGATTTCACTCACATCAATCGAAACTTCCCATTTGCAATTAATCAATGAAGAATTTGGATATTGTACTGAAGCCAATCGATCTCAAACATTGAAATAGAAGACTTGCAAAATTGAGTTGATAGAACCTTGATATCTATCCTAGGACCTTGATACTTATGCTAGATTGAAGTGAAGGAAGATCCCTAAAACACTTGAGTTTTTAAAATTCCTTGTTCATAGAAGACTATTAGCATTTTTTTTTCAAGTTATTGAATTAGTTAAGTCTGGATATATAATTTTAAATTTCAGTATTATTTTCATCATTAGTTCCATCTTCCTAGATCAGAGTGTATGCAAGACAGTGTTATTCCAACTTACTGTCCCATGGATACGAATATCACGAGAAGCCCTTTAAGCTAGCTAAAATATTCTATGATTTGGAGATGCCGGTGTTGGACGGGGTGTACAAAAATTAAAAATCACACAACACCAGGTTATAGTCCAACAGGTTTAATTGGAAGCAATAGCTTTCGGAGTGCTGCTCATTCATCAGATGGTTTACAAGTGATCATTTTTTCTAATAACCTGAATATTGTTAGTACCTAGAAATCCATCAAAATCTCTATCACCAGCATATATAGTAATTCAGTTTCCTCAGCCCTCTTTTGGAATAGAGATTTACTATTCTCAGTGTGAAGAAATTCCTCCTCATCTCAGTTGCAAATTCCTGCCCTACATGCTATTATAGGGTCTCCTGGTTGTAAACTCCTCTTACACCCACCCCATCTAAGTTCCAGGGAAACATTTTAATTGCATCCAAACTTTCTAGAATTTTGTATGTATCAATTGGCTTCAATGGCAAAGATCTGTCGTTTTTCTCTACTCTAAAGAATACAAGCCCATCTCCTCAATCACTTCTCTAAGGGCAGTTTTACCATCACAGGATTTTATCTAATCAACCACTGCTGCAATCCCTCTATGTCAATATACCCTTTCTTATGTAAGAGGGTTCGAAACTGTATACAATATTCCAGACACAATCTAACCAAGAGACTATACAACTGCAACAAGACATCTTTACTGCTGTTCTTGTGATAAATGCCGGTATACTACTTGCCTTCCTAATTGCTTGTTACATCTGCATTTTAGCTTTCAGTGACTGATGAACAAGTACAACAAAGTTCCTTGGACATAACACTTTGTAATTTCTCACCATGTCTGTCCTTTGTTCCTCCCACCAAAGTGAATACATGCTTTATCTTCTGCATAAAATAAGAAATTCAGCCAAACTCTCCATGTTTGATGTTTCCAAGGCCATGGGGTACTATCATCAAGGACTTCAACATAGCTGTTTAAGGGAACTTTCAGTATCATTGTGATCCTCACTAGCAGTGAATGTCTCAGTGTTTTTGTAGTATTGAAAGATGTAAACCAATATTTACGTTTGTTGGAGAGTCCAAAATTAGAGAACATAAAAGTAAAATAATCACCAATGAATCCAATTGGGAATTCAGGATTTTATCCAAAGCATGGTTAAAATGTAAATATCACTTCTACAATAAATAATTGAGAAAATCCATATACATGCATTTAAGGAAATAAAGTTACAATCAGGGAAGGAGGGTTCAGATAGATACCGTGTTTTCGTACTCACATTTGACTGCAACAGTTTTTTTTTAATAGGATATAGTATGCAATTCATTGAACATTTGTCTATTTATGCGTAGTGATCTTAAAAGAAAAAGAAAGGATTTCTTCCATTCTTTTAGGGGGATAGTTTCATTGTACTTGTCCTAAGAAAAATAGTGAATATATTCCCACTATCACATTTGCTGTGGTCTGACCAGTGCTTTGTAAAGTTTAGTAAGGCTTCCCTGTGTTTGTACTCCATCCCTTTGATACAAAAGCCAACATTAATTCGCTTTCCCTGTTACCTGCTGAACTTAAATGCTAACATCTGTGATTCATGCATGAGGATCCCCCAAGTCCCTGTGTGCTGCAGCTTTTTGTAGTCTTCCTCTACTTAAATAATACTCAAGCATTGTATTCTTCCAGTGTAATTGCCTCATTTATCTAATCAATCTGCCAACTTTTTACCCATTCATTAAATCTCTCGAGCTCTTTGTAAGTTCCACATGTCATTCTCTTTATTTGGCTTCCCACTTATTTTTATGTCATCAACAAACTTGGTGATACTACCTTCCTTTCTGTCATCCAATTGTAAGTGATTGTGGCCTCAACACTAATCATCGTGACATTATACTAGTTACAGCTTGTCATCTTGAAAATGCCATGTTTATTCTGACTCTTTATTTTATATTAGTTAGCCAATCGTCGATCTATGAAAATATACCACCACCAACACCATAAAGTCTTATTTTATTAAATGCCCTTATGTGTGGTACTGCTCAAATGTCTTTCAGAAATCCAAATATATTACATATACTCCTTCCATTTTACAATTCTTTCAGGATATAGCAAACAGAATAAATAATAAAATTGTCAGGCATGATTTCATCTTTATCAAGATGATATTGTGTATTTCTGAACTCTGCTATCATATCCTTTATAATAAATTAATATTTTCCAAATAACGGATGTTAAGCAAAGTGGCCTATAGTTACCTTTACTTTGCTCCTTCGCACTTCAAATAAATATGTTACATTGGCAGTTTTTCAATCCTCTGGGACTTTTCCATAATGTAGGCATTCCTGGAAGATTATTGTCAGTGCATCCACTAACTGTGTAGCTACTTTCTTTAAAATCCTAGGATGCAGCCCACCAAGTCCAGTAGACTTAAACCTTTCGACCCATTAGCTTCTCAGTACATTTTCTCTGTTAATAATTATTGTATTTCTTTCCTTACCCCTGCATTTTGATTGGTTACTTTGTTTTTGTATCACCATTAGTAATTCTGACCATGAAGACTGATGCAAAGTGTCTGTTCAGCTCCTTTACCATTTCCTGGCTCCACATTATTAATTCTACAGCCTCATTCTCTAAGACATCTATATTCACTGTTGCCTCTTTTCTCCTTCTTAAAGAAGCTCATGCAGTTTGTTTTTGTGTTACTAGCTGGTTTGCACTCATTGTTTATTTACCCCCTTTTTATTATATTTAATAGTCATCTATTGCTGGCTATCAGACTTTCCCAAGCCTCTGATTTACAACTGATCTCTGCCACATTGTACACTTTTTCCTTTTCTTGTGATATTGTCTTAACTTCTCTGGTTATCTGTGATCAGCTTATCCTTCTTCCTCATTTGTAAATAGCTTTGCTTTGAGTCATGAAGTTTAAAAAAATGTGCCATTGTTCATCAACCATCTTTCCTGCTAAACTCCTTTCCATTCCACTCCAACTAACTCTGCATTCTTGCCCATTGTCATTATACTTATTTAAATTTTGCACAGTTGTTTTTGATCTATGTTTCTCTCTCTCAAACTGAATGCTAAATTCTACTGAGTTATGGTAATTGTTCCCTGGACAATCATTTAATAAAGCTGCTTCACTACACATGATCAGATCCAAAATAGCCTGATCCCTGGTTGGAACCACACATATTGTTCTAGAACATTATCCTGAACAAGCTCTGAATTCTTCCTCATGGCTACCTCTGCCGATTGATTCTTCCGATCTATATGAAGATTAAAGTCACCCATGATTCATGTACTGTCTTTTTTTACATGCTGTCATTATTTTCTAATTTATTCTGTAACAGTCAGCTGTTAAGGGGACTATAAAACTACTCTTACCAGTGTCTTCAGGCCTTTGTGCTTTATTACTTCCAACCATATAGATTCTACATCATCCAATCCGAGATTATTTCTAACATCAAGGAGATGTTGACATAATACAAATTAAGCAAAGCTTTATTAAATTTCAAGCCTGTGTATCATCCCCACCACATAAATGAGACATGTTCTTGTGACTGGGACTTGTCCTTGGCACAATGCCTGATATGATATCTGGCAGACATTAAGGCAGGTGAGCATGTACTATAATGCCAGTTTTGCTACGTTTGGTGCTTAAGAACTTCTTTGGGTCAGCTACAATATCAGAGAAGGTGCAAAAGATTTTGATTTGAAAACTACTGGTAAGTGCTTGTAATATTGTTAAAATGCAGTTCTTATTTTTAGTATATCTGTTTGCTATTAAAACTAAACTTCTCATCCTTCCACCTTCAAAATCCATCCCCTCCAAGCAGAAGTCACATTCTCTAGTCTTAAAACTAGAGATTGGACGTGATTCAGGTCCATTTGGACTACCAATCTCCCACATTGGATGAACAATCTAAGCCTTTCCACCCAGGATCAACTATCATTCTTACCACCACCCTTAAACCAGGAAACCCCTTTGACCTGTGGCCTAGTCCCAAGTCCTTACTACCCAATTGGAAGTAAAACGTGTTAGTCAGGCAGACATCCAAACAATGGTTTGGTGAGCATAGGATGCATGTTGTGGATACTGTTATGTAAGGGCTTCAGGACTCTGGAGCAATCTTATGATGATGTCATTGTGCTGCACATCACTCAGCATAAATAACATAAGTTTGGGTTGAATTAGACTACACCAGCCTACACTTAGTTGAGAATGAAATAGTCTTGAGCACATATGAACATAATCACACCCATTTGCATTTTTTGTAGTCTGATACTCTCAATTAATTAAATAAGATTGAAAATCTTGTAATGAGTTTAGTGAATTACCATAGTTCACAAAATATGGAGAAAGGAGGATTGCCCATAATTTACTGGAGTATTGACATATGATAATTACAAGTTCGAGAACGACTAAAGATCAAAAAACTAAAGACAAAAGATTAAGATCCAGGGCTAATTTAAAATTGATAATAAAACATCCTATATTACTCCTCTGTCTTGTCAGATTCCAATAGATGAATGCAACGAGTCCAAAAGCATGACAAATGAAAGATATCCATGATTGTCCCTCACGAGATCAAACTTTCACTTTCAGCTCCACTGTGCCCAAGCAAATTAATTTCAAAATTTTCATCTTCAAATGCCTCTGCATCAGTGATTCATATGAAATTTCCCCTGACCTAAATGTTCAAATCTCAGAATATTAGTTTGAAAATCAAATTTGATTTGAAAAGTCTGGACTTATCTCAAAATCACAACTGGTTCATTGCTGCCTTTCTGATTTTATTACTGATCTGCTAAAATATGACTCCAATACGATGCCAACTTTCTTCAAAGGTTATCTAGCAAGCCATTCAATTCTGCCATTACCTTCTCTCAGAGACAAGATATAGGCAATAAATTTTGACGTCCAGTTTCATCAACCGTCATCAGCCAATCATGAATCATTATATCTACCATTTTAAGAATTTTTTTCAAGCCACTTAGACTTTTTATCCAAATTGGGTTCTGGCTACCAACCAGTGGCAGCTGTTATTTTGGGTAGTTCACTGCAATCAATGCTTCCTTCTCTGTTGGGTCAATGGCACTGTCTAATTACAGTGGTAAGTGATAGACCACTAAACACCCTTAACTAGTAAAGGTGTTTGTTTTGGCTAACAAAGTATAGGTTATTATATGACAACAATGGATACAATTAACAATAACTAGACAGGTATGTTTACAACCATCAGGAAACAATTATGTACATATAGAAGTAAAACGCTACAGGTACTAGAAATCTGAAATAAAAACAAAGTACTGGAGAAATTCAACAAGTCCAGTGGCATCTGTGGAAACAGAAACAGAGTTAATGTTTCAAGTCTGATGTGACTCTTCAGAACTGTAGGTTTAATTGTCACATAACATAGATGTGATATATCTGGACAACATTGTATCTAAAAGTTCTGACTATAACAGGTAAGACTAATCTGTTCTGTACACCAACACTGGAATTCCTGCAGCAATACAAGCAATCTTTGCAGTAGTTATTCTGCTAATCAAACAAAAGTTTAAATTTCTTTCTTTTCAAAACCTGCTTATCTTATTTACTATTGGTATATGATAAGACTGATAGGCCAGCATTTATTATTAATTAAACAGAATTAGAGATTTAAAACATTTGCCTTGCCAGCAATGTCTAAATCACATGAAGAAAAAAATCTCAGAGGGTGGTACGTGTATGGAATGAGCTGCCAGAGGACATGGTAGAGGCTGGTACAATTGCAACATTTAAGAGGCATTTGGATGGGTATATGAATAGGAAGGGTTTGGAGGGATATGGACCGGGTGCTGGCAGGTGGGACTGGATTGGATTGGGATATCTGGTCGGCATGGACGAGTTGGACCGAAGGGTCTGTTTCCATGCTGTACTTCTCTATGACTCTATTCAGTATCAAATATGTAGAGCATGACTGGGTCTTCTGACAAAGACAATTAGTATCTACTACCTTTCTCTTAACCATCACATTAATAAGTACCATCAAAAGATATTTAGATATTCTGTACTTTTCTTTAAGTTCAAAATTTGTTTAACTTGCGAAAATAAGTTTTTAAATAAAATTGTTTTTATTTTTGATGATTCACATAATACACCCATTAAAGACAAGAGAATATGGGATCTGTTAAATAATGATACTTATCTAGCTCCCAAATTTAAAAGCAATTAAAGATACTTCTTGTTTTCTACATTTCTATCATTGGATATTTCATGCTCTCATTACAACATAAATGGCTCTCCTGAAAAACATCTAACTTTTCTTTAGACAGATACTTCTCTTTGTAACATTGTTTGACATTTAATGACTTGATTCAACCACTTCATTTTTTTAAAAATTATTTATGAAATAGCTCCACACAGGCTGGAATCTCATTACCCTTTATTTACACTCTGAGAACCCTCAACACTGATCCAGCTCTCAGAGTGAGCAAGATATCTGACACTCCTGTTCTTATCTGTCAACCAGGGCTCCTGATTGTTAAGGGACTGTTAATCTGGTCCAATCAGAGAACTCATATTCTATGAGGTCCACCTGGCTGACCTCTTTACAGTTACTATAATTTACTTTTAAACTCCATTCCTTTTCTGTGCTGTATACTTCTATGATTGTATATGGAACTGGTTCAGTTTAGGACCCTGGTTGGCATAGACAAGTTGGGCTAAAGGGTCTGTTTCTGTGCTGCATGCCTCTAACTATTGTGGTCAATTCCCAACCTTTTCTCTGCCATACAATTTATTGAATGAACAATTGTCCCAAAGAGAATAATTAGCCATATAATATTCTATGTGCACATGTTTTTCTCATTATACCTTGCATCAGATTTTGTTCAGAATATTAGACATGTACACCCCTATGCTTATTGTTTCAGTTAGTATCAGTTTCCAGCAACTAGGGTGCTTTTAACTACCCTTTTTAAAAATTGGTTTACCAGGACAACATGCATTATTCATTCCTATCAAAAATGTGACAAACTCAGCTATACTAAAATGATTCCCTGGAAGATTGGCAGATTAAACCTTACTGAAAATAACTAACTACTTATGTTCTGGATCACCTAAGGTAGGAAATATGACTCAATGCTTCTCTCAATTTAATTTCTTTCACATTTCTTTCAGAGCATGCTCAGATGTACCATACTTTAAGATAGTACCCAGCTCCATTAGGTTTTACCTGCCATCTGGTCTCGTCTGAAGGCAGACTGACCCATTCCATTTCTGATCTGGTTTGTTTTAACCTGTCTTCTAAACTTATTAGTACACAAAAACATCTCAATCATAAGAGTTTCAAATTCTCATTCTCTCCTTCCATGTTTTCATCAATAAGTAATTCTAATTGCAATTTTCTGTCTGAAAAAAATCATTACTTCCAATCTCTGCCTTCAGGCAACCTTTCTTTGCAACCACAGTTAATAGAATCCTAGCTGGGCTGGTAAAATAGCAAAAGGAATGATCTTTCATTGTGGAAATAGAGAGTATATTGATTTTTCTCATTCTCACAGCTTTCATCCAACATTCCATTATCTTAACTGACCCCTGTTTAAGTTCTTAAAGACAATTAATGTCCACCATCTGTTTCTCTCAAGCCATTAACAAAGCTTACCAATGTGATTGATAAGACACCTAACAAGCAAGAGCACAAGGAGTGTTCACTGGGGCCCTGTTCTGGTGCAGCAGTAGTGTCCCTGGACCAAGAGACCTGGGTTCAACTTGCACCTGCTCCAGAGGTGTCTAGTTACACTTCTGAAAAGGGCCAATAAACTTGATTAGGGGAAATAAAAAAAGTTTTTTCTTGGGAAATAGCAGCTGAAATTCCAAAGGTTCTACATTGTTAATACTATGCCTGGATCCTTCAGTTCTTATATTTGAAAATGTTGATCCCTTGAAAATAGGAGGTCAGTTCTTTAATATTTTAGAAGTAAATCAATAAGGTACCCTAACTTGATCAGATCTAGAAATTAGCCAATTTCCAAAAGAATGAATGTCTTACACTATTTGCATACATGTGCGTTCCTAAACATTTAGGAATATTAATAAAATATTAATGTATCACGCACTGTTGATTAATTTTCACTTTATCACATCACACACTGTAGAATTTCATGCATGAAAATGAAGATAAACTCACTGCCCTTGAAGTTTAATCATTGCTTAACCAGCTTTTAGGAGGAAACTGAATAGCTTATTGCCCTCAAAATGAAACTTCTGGGGACAATAAATGGATGAGTATTTCCATTTTGCTTCAAACTTCAAAAGGACCAATCGGGGTGAACTTCAAAGCTGCAATCATAAAGCAGAATTCCGATCATTATAAAGGGAGATAGAGCAAACCCAGGAACTATGGATAACTTAGTTTAACATGGATTATGGGAAACATAATGAAATCTTTACTCAAAAGATATAATAAGAAAAACATTTAGAAACAATGAGATAATAATGAATATTCAGTACAGCTTTCAAAATAGTAGATCACGTTTGAACAGCATTGAAGGTTACTTGAATATGTAACAGAAAGACCAGTCAAGAATAATGCAGTGGATATAATGTACATATGTTTTCAAGGCTTTTGCTAAGGTAGTGCATTGTAGCGTTATGAATAAGATTGAATGACGCAGAATTGGAAAAATAATAGACAATACTTGAAACAAAGTAGAAAATGGAATATAGGGTTTAATGTAGTTGTTGAGACTGAAAAAAGTGGCAAGTGTTGTTTCATAAATTTCATTACTGGGAACAGTTTTGTTTGTGATTTACACAAACAATTTGGATTTGGAAATACAATTGCAAAATTTGTGGACAACGCCAAATTGGAGATATATGTCAATTTTGAGGAACACTGCGACAAATTGTGAATCAACATTCGTAACCTTACAAAAAAGGGCATGTTGTTGTGAAATTGATTTCAGTGGAGATAAATTTAAGGTCATTTGGTACGAAGAGTAAAGATGTCACTCTCTGGATATAAGAATATAAGTGGGTTAGAAAGCAGAAGGATCTAAAGGTACAGATGGGAAAATCACTAACAATAATGATACAGATTATTGATAGGGGAAAACAGCACTTGGTTTCAATTTGAGAGAGAGAGGATGGAATAACAGAGCTTTATTTTAAACACAACTGAACCTGTTGAGACCACATGGTCCCAGTTCTACTCTCTATAGTGTATTTGGAAGCATTAGAGAAGTTGCAAAAAGTAATTTAAAAGAATGATACTCTTTATCAGGTAAGACTAAAGCGACTAGGATTGCCTTGTCTAAGAAAAGGAAAGTTGAAGGATAACTTAGTTTTAAAGATTATGAAAGGATTTGTTAGGGTTGCAGAAAAAGTATAATGGAACGTTTTCAACCTTGTGTCATTCTGAATGGAATAACCAGAAGTATGTATCAATACTGCATTCATCCTTTTTTCTGCACAGTTGCAATTAAAATTTAAAATGCCAGCAGCATACATAGGAGACACTTCCAATGATGTAAAAGCTGAAGCCTTTTAGTGGTTGTACCCACTGTCACTTAATAATTCTGCAGCTATAAAAGCAACATCCTGTCAAAAATGCCAAAACCTCTCTGCGAACTCCATTGCTATTAACAAATGTTTTGACAAGGACGAAGGTTTCAGGGATGATTTCTAATGTTAACTTGTAATCTGCAAAATGTTACCTGTAAATACTTTGCATTACATTAGTTTCATTTTATTCATGTATGTAATATGTGTTAATGATAGAAACTTCATTTAAAAAGAACTGCAGTTTATCTTTTGAATGCTTCTTCTCATACCTATGTAAGATAGTCTGTTGACAAGGAGAACTAGCCATTTGGACACAGAACTGGCTGAAAGGTAGAAGACAGAGGATGGTGGTGGAGGGTTGTTTTTCAGACTGGAGGCCTGTGACCAATGGAGTGCCACAAGGATTGGTGCTGGGTCCTCTACTTTTCATTATTTATATAAATGATTTGGATGAGTGCAAAAGAGGTATAGCTAGTAAATTTGCAGATGACACGAAAATTGGAGGTGTAGTGGACAGCAAAGAAGATTACCTCAGATTACGATGGGATCTTGATCAGATGGGCCAGTGGGCTGAGGAGTGGCAGATGAAGTTTAATTTAGATAAATGAGAGGTGCTACATTTTGGGAAAGCAAATCTTAGCAGGACTTGTACACTGAATGGTAAGGTCCTAGAGAGTGTTGCTGAACAAAGAGACTTTGGAGTGCAGGTTCATAGCTCCTTGAAAGTGGAGTTGCAGGTAGATTGGATAGTGAGGAAGGTGTTTGATATGCTTTCCTTTATTGGTCAGAGTATTGAGTATAGATGTTAGGAGGTCATGTTGTGGCTGTACAAGACATTGCCTAGGCCACTTTTGGAATATTGCATGCAATTCTGGTCTTCCTATCGAAAAGATGTTGCAAAACTTGAAAGGGTTCAGAAAAGATTTACAAGAATGTTGCCAGGGTTGGAGGACTTGAGCTATGGGGAGAGGTTGAATAGGCTGGGGCTGTTTTTCCTGGAGTGTTGGTGGCTGAGGGGTGACATTATGGTGGTTTATAAAATTATGAGGACATGGGTAGGATAAATTGGGGTGAGGGGAGTCCAGAACTAGAGGGCATAGGTTTAGGGTGAGAGGGGAAAGATATAAAAGAGACCTAAGGGGCACGCAGAGGGTGGTATGTGTATGGAATGAGCTACCAGAGGAAGTGGTAGAAGCTAGTACGATTGCAACATTTAAAAGACATCTGGATGGATATATGAATAGGAAGGGTTTGGAGGGATATGGGCCGAATGCTGGCAGGTGGGACTAGATTGGGTTGGGATATCTGGTCAGCATAGAGGAGTTGGACTGAAGGGTCTATTTCCATGCTGTACACCTCTATGACTCTATGTCTCTATGATTCTCCATCATTGCAGGTGGACTTACTGCAGCTAAAGTTGCTAAGTATAGAGGTAAATATTCCTTCTCCTGATACAATCATTAGTCTATACAATCATCAAAATAATTGTTTTATACTTGATGTGATTTGAGGATCTTTAGTGAATGAAAATGAGTGATTCACTGGGTTAAATTTAATGCCCTCTTTGAGGAAATTGATAGTTGATGGTGGGAAGGCATTTGAATCAGAATGGAGAGTGGTGATTGGATTCCCACCTCTATCATAATTAAGTTCATGGTGTGAAGATCTGTGGGTGTATGTTGTCTCTTGAGTTAACTAAACGATGGACAGACTCAGCATGTGGGGTGTATAGCAAACAAACTCCTGTGGAACTGTTATGGTGCAATAGTAATGTCCTTACATCTGAACCAGGAGGCCTGGATTCAATTGTCATCTGTTTCAGAGGTGTGGAATAGCATCTCTGAGCAGATTGATTGGAAAATATTTCAATACGATTGCTTGTATGCTTTCGGGGAAGAGGGGGATATCGCTAAAGGCTTCTCAATGCTTTATCAAGGAATTCAGCATTTAGAATTGGAGATTGTTGCTGTGAGCCACCTCCCTGCTTTTACTATTGATCTGTATTCCTACTTCCATGATCAGACTCCATAATCCCTTCTGCCCATCACTTACTGTGGCCTGATATCTGGCCAAGCCTTGAATGTGTGCCCTAACCGCAACAATCACTCCATTAGCACTGTCCTTCAAATAATCTGCTTTGACTGGAGAAACCTAGTGGGTAGGACCTCTGTCCCCAGAATCCTTGAATTCAGGGAAAGCTTGATACTGTCCAGTTAAGTACATTGGCAAGTCTTCCAGAAAAGAGGGAATGTGGATTGCTAACTGGCTCTTCAGCCGGTGTGCAAGAATCCCATTTTTAAATACAGTTCATTATTTCTGATTATTAAATTCTTGTGATCTCAATTGTAGGCCTTGGATTGGGTGTGCAACCTGGCGCAGGAGTAGGAGTAGGAGTCCAGCCTGGAACAGGAGTAGGTGGTCTGCCTGGCATCGGAGTGGGTAATTTACTGAAAAACATTTTCCTCCATTAAAATTAAAATTTATCTTGTTCTAGTTCTGTGTAAATGATGGTGTCATGGCACACTTTGAAATTAACACCAATGGCAGAAGGAAAATTGTAACTGTAGTTTGTGGTTATTGTGAAGGATGCTGAAAGGGAAGGTTGATAAATTGCTGTTTATAAGCAAATGAACATCTATCATTTTAATGTGCTGAATTAAAAATAACTAGCCCAATGGTGATCATGTGAACTCTGGTGATTATGGTACAAACCAATCAAAAACAAAACTGTAAAATATGGAAGCTTCCAGGAATATCCCCAGACCTCAGTTTCCCACTTGAAACTTTTCTCAATCACCTACCTTACCCACACCTGTTAATAGCCAAGCCTAGTCCAACAATGGAAAAGTAACTCTTTAAAGAAATGAAGAGTATACTCAGTAGAGAATGTATCTCACCACACTGTGTTAACTAGTCATTATTTCAATTATGCTGCTCTTACTTGAGACTGGCCCCTACCTGATTCATGTACTTAAACTATGAATTTGAAACAAGGAATGGTCTTCATTAATAGCCTCCATCTCCCAGGAAAGTTCAGGCTAATCCATGTCCAACAACCTATTTTGTTAACTCTGCTCACAGTTGCGATAATCCACAATATTCTGAAACAAATAATTTTCTTAGTTGTGGGTATGTTTGCCGAGCTGAGAAGTTGATTTGCAGACGTTTCATCCCCTGTCTAGGTGACATCTTCAGAGGTTTGGAGCCTCCTGTGAAGCACTGCTGTACTGTGTCTTCTGGAAATTTCTTATTCTTCTGGAATCAATTCCAGAAGACACAGTACATCAGCACTTCACTGGAGGCTCCAAAGCACTGAAGATGTCACCTCGACGAAACATCTGCACATCAACTTCCCAGCTCAGTGAACATAGCCACAACCACGACAACCGGCGCCCAAGCTACAAATCTTTATGCAAACCTTGAAATATGTTTCTTTCAAAAATTGACAATTCACCCTATTTCCCAGTTTAAATAGATTCTGAAAAGGATTCAGAATCCAGGTCAATATCTTTGTGCAAAATCTATTAAGTTCAACTCCGGAACATGCCTTACCCATGTGCCAAGTTTTGTTGGTGTCTATCCTTTTGAGATATAGGCCTAAATATTTTGATGTCCAGAGCTGAATTAATGTCTGAGTTGCACATTGGAGTTCTTCAGATGATTTAACAGACATACATACATGGCAATTGCCCAAGAAGCTTAAACATTTGATGAGCTGGTTCACACTGACATGGACACTAAGCAAGTGTCTCTGAACCTGCGCTTTGTGGTTGGAGATTGAAGCTAGATTTTCTTGGATATTCTGGAAATAATGTATAGTTTAGCTTCTGATGTACTTCAGCAATTAACCACCATAACTAAACTGAGTAGCACAAGTGACTCCTTCGAGATTGATCTGCCAACCGCCCCTTCACCCCCACCACTCAACCTAAGATGACTACCCACCAATACAAGTATACCCCACCAGACTACACACTCACTCTCCAACTTTCCTACTCAATGGCTCTCAATGAATCCCCTACCCATCTGCTGGCTCATTGAAGGATTTGAAACTTTTAAAGATATTCCAAAATATGCAGCTGCTGCCATAACAGCGACCATATCCTATCTTTGTTCTTTTTTTTCTACCTTACTGGACTTGCACTGAAGAGGTTGCACCAGCACATTTCTGGAGTAGCCTGGATCAGAAGTCTCAGCTGAAACTGGGCAATAAGATTGAAGCTTAGAAAACTTGAAGACAATGATTATACACCCGGCATTGCTGCTGGGCCTATATATAGGTCACAACATGACGAACAGGTTAACAAATGAGTAAAAATATGAGCTCCTCTCACTTTCTGTAGTATTGCTAACATATCTTTTGCTCCTTAAGGAACAAAAAGCCATACACTTAGAATATTTTGAAAGTATTTACCTGGTTCAGTAAAAGCTAAACAAGCTTGTCGAAATAGATACTTGAAGAAATCTATAGTTACAAATTGACAGTAGCTGGATATTCATCCACGAGAATCCACAGGCTAAAACTAGCTGGATTTATGTTAATAATGTAAACGTAAGAAAACCTATTATAGTAATGCTGTAATATATTTAATCTCCGTATGCTTCTTGTCATATCCTTTATATTCTCAGTCTCAGCTGTATCACTATCTGTCCATTCTTTATTATTGCAGGTGCTACAGGTAAAGCTGCCAAATATAGAGGTAAATATTCATACTTCCAACATATTAATTAATCTATATAATAATCAATTTATATTGTCATATATTTGAGGATAGGATAAGACCATTTTCATATTGAACATGAAAGTATTTTCCTGTCATATATAATCATTACATTTGAGAAGCACTTTATAATGTTTCTACACTCTTGAAATATCATAGCAGGTAGATTTCAGCATAACAAGTGACATGAGGTAGAGTACTTGAGAACTCACTAATGAATTTTGAACCTCGCTAATATCTGTCACATAATTCCAAAATTGGTTTGACTGATGTCCAATTTATAAATTATTGCATTTAGATACATGTACCAACCTAAAAATAAAACAAGTAGAACACTTGTATTTACCACATTTTAATAATAACCTTGAACCTTTGAGTAATTTTTTATTTTTAGTATAACACCAGAATACACCCTAAAGCTTTACATTATTTTTATAAAGCTGTTACGACAGTAACCACATGAGGAATTATAAGGGACTTGCAAGAGCAGAGATATCAAAAGCAGAAAGACTTAATGAGGCAGAGCTGAAATTTCATTTTCCTGAAAGCAGTTTCAAACTTAGAGATTAGCTCATAACGTGCTTGTGGTAAATCAGGCATCATGCTATCTCGTGTTGCTTTCCTACTTGTGTGACATTTACATGCCAAACATACAGATTATATTAAAACATGTTGCAATAGCATCTTGTCTTTATCAGAATGTTAATGGTGCAGAAGAATTTTGTGGCATGGCTCACATTCATTTAAAGGCAATGTGCAGGAGTCAGCCTTGTGCAGTTGATTCTGAGGTCAAAGAGTTTCCTTATTGAAATCTGAGATACAAGGTAGAAGACCAGGAAGATGAGGCTCAGAACAAATAAGGCTTAGTCAGTGATGAAGGAG
Source organism: Chiloscyllium plagiosum (assembly GCF_004010195.1). Classification (NCBI taxonomy): domain Eukaryota; kingdom Metazoa; phylum Chordata; class Chondrichthyes; order Orectolobiformes; family Hemiscylliidae; genus Chiloscyllium; species Chiloscyllium plagiosum. The sequence continues at coordinate 35,256,630 of NC_057737.1, forward strand.
GGTTGTGGTTTGCGATCAGGAGGAATTCAGAAGTAGTAAAAATATCTGAGAGTGGACAGAACATGGGGGAAGGGGCATGAAGAAATAAGCGGGAAGGGCCTTGCATCCTGCATGTGATAATGAATGGTGGGAAAAGTCAATGTAAAAAAATTAGAAGCTGAAAGGACAGTGTCAATACTGTCCACAAATGGTCTACCTGAGGTTGTTGGCTGGCAGAGTTCTTAAAGGGCTTTGAATTGTGGTCATGCCATCATACAGCATGAAACAGACCCTTCAGTCTGACTCATTCATGGTGACCAGACATGCCAATCTGTCCTAGTCTCATTTGCCAGCATTTGGCCCATATCCCTCTAAACCCTTCCCATTCATTTACACAGACACCTACAGCATTTTGATTATCCCCATTGAGAGTGATTTCAGAAAATGTCATTTTCAATGCATAGAAGAGAGAGTCAGCTGAGCTTACAAGTTCAGGCATGTCTGAGTGGCATTTACAGCAATGGACATTAATATAATTTTTGAATAAATAATGAATAAATAACTACATCATAATTAATTTTACAAAATAGCCCTAAGTGCCATGTATGCATCAATGTGTGAGATTTACCAGTATATTTAGCTGTCTGACTGAGCAAATCTCAACAAATAATGTTATTACACTGAACAATGTGAAGCTAATGTAATTTGAAATATTTATAGGTGAACTATAAACTTAAAAGGCAACAGTACCACCTTTCTGGCTTCAATAGATATTACATGAATGGTAATGAATTTGGGCAGGAAAGTTGGGGCCATGATGAACAGCCTTTCTGATTTGTCCAGGGGACACATTTCTACCCCATTTGTACGTGCTGCATTGTTCATCCTGAAAAGTTTCTCCACAGCATGTTGTCAAGTGCATGGAATGCAGGTATTAGCACTTTAAATTGTAATACACTGGGAATCAATTAAAGGCAAGAAAGCAGAATTGGCAGCCACTTCCTGATCTGCTGTTGGAAATGCATGTCACAGCTAAAATTGCACAAACAAATTATACTATGAAGAGATCATACAAATACAGTACAAGGCTAATCAATTAGTGGTGTCATCCAAGAATTAACATTGGTGACAGTATTTGGAAAACCTTTCACTCTTCTTTTAACAACATTATAAGATTGATTACAGTATAACCAAATGAGTAGGAAAATTGACCTTGTGTTACCCGTCCAAAAGGTGCCATCTGCAATAATGTTCCACTTTCTCCAATTTGAGTGAAAGCTTTAATTTACTATGTAGAGTAATAATAGTTAATATAAAAAATAATTGACCAGGTAATTAAGGTTAATTAATTAATTTATTGACTAGGTAGAGGAGAGCTCATGTGATACAGTTGTAATGCCCCTCCATCTATACAAGCAGGCTGGTTTCAAGTCCAACCTGCTCCAGAGACATGTGATAACATCTCTGAACAGGTTGATCAGAATTTTTTTATTTTAAAAATGACTGGACAAAAGAAGGCTTTTGCGGTGCCCTTATCTCTGAGGATTCAAGTATTCCCTGCTCCAAAGGTGTGTAATTACTTCTCTCAGCATGTTGATTATAAAATACTGACTGCATGGATACAAAGGGGAACAGATGGAACTGGTATGTAGAAGAAGTCAACTTCTGATTTAAACACACCATTAGGACTTCTTTTGTTATGTTTCACTTCCTCTTGGGATTTTCTGGCACAAGGTAGTGCCCCTACCTTTCAGTCAGGAGGCCCGGTTCAAGTCCCGCCTGCACCAATGGTTTCAAATAAGGTCTTTGAACAGTTGATTAGAAACTGCAATAAAAATAATACTGAACTGATAATAAACACTTGTGGGCAAAGTGACTGGTTTCTGACTCACAGATTAGCTTGGATCGCAATTAATATTGGTAATAAAAGATAGTTGCCCAAAGGTGAAACTTGGAAATTAAGAGCTCATTTCAGACTGGTGAATTTGATTGGAGTTAGCTTGGGAAAAATAAAATAGCTGAACACAAGTGTGGGGATGTGACTTCCACCACTATTTCATGAAGTTCAATCTTGCAATCAAAAGAAAATGATGTGGATATGTGAACGTGGGTTACATCTTGGCTGAGATAAAAAAAAACAGTATGGCCTTGACGATGCCACTTCCTACTAGAAGCAGAATCAGAATTAAAATATTCTTGGAGCTAGATGTTAAAAATTGAATACTGAGGAGTGTTTGGAAATTTTTGTAAAATTTATGCAATATTTGTAAAGATGACCTTTTGAATGCATATGAGTCTTGGCTAGACTTTGAATTTAGAAAACTGGAGGGACACCCTATTGAACAGTATATAGGTATTTAACAGGCAGTGTGCAAGATTGCTAAAGTTCTATTTGGGAATTCCTAATTTAGTGTTTGCCTTTACATTATTGGGCTGTACTTTGGGGTAAAACAAGAACAAACCCAAAGTTTTAACTGCTAGAAGCATATTTTTGGAACAGATATCAAAAGTCTTAACAAAAAAGTTAGGGGAAATCATTCATTCCCAGTAGCCCTCAAGGCTCAAATGGAACATTTGGCAATGCAACAAATGGAGGATTCAATGGCAGCAACAATGAGAGACCACACAGATATAAGTCATAAGTATAAAAGGATAATCGGAACTAAAAAGTGTGAAGATAGAGATACGTATAGCAGTTATGACAGATGACAGGAACTGGAGAATTATAGCAGGAATGTCCAGGGTATGATCAAAAGTGGTTTATATGTAACTCAAAATGCCACTATGCAATGCAATATGAATGGAATGATGAAGATTTCAGGAAATGCAAGGTTCAGAATCATAAATTGGTGATATTGGACAGGCAGAGAGAATTGTGTTAGATACAAAAGGCTTGAGCCCAGTTAAAAATGTGTTTGTCACAGACTCATTCAGTTGCATCATGTTGGATAGTGGATGCACATGCACAGTGAGAGGAGGGGATTGATTAAAATGTTACTCATATTCTTATCTAACAAGAAGAAAAGTAAAGGGAATTTTAATGTTTTACCTGTTTTAGGTTTGGGAATGACAAATGATTGGTGATTCCTGTAAAATAGCTGGGGTAAGCCACTTTATAGCACAAATGTGATACCAAGTGAAATATCATTACTGTTGAACAAGTTATCTCTGAAAATAGTTCAAAGGAAACTGAACTGTGGAACATGGCAAGGGAGTTGTTTTCGGACACTCGGTGGATTTACAGTGCAAACAATCCACAATATTGTAATCTTTTGGAGTCAGGAATTTAAAGGAAAAAGATATAATAGTCTTAAAACTATAATCATTAGGGAGAATAACAGATTGACTTATGTACTGAAATGAATTTGAAGAATTAAGAAGACAGCATGTGGCCAACAAGTACTAAATTTGAATGTTCTAATTATTCATTTTTCATTATCAAAATGTAGGTGTTGGCGTGGGTGTGCAGCCTGGCGTTGGAGTAGGTGTGCAGCCAGGTGTTGGAGTAGGTGTGCAGCCAGGTGTTGGTGTGGGTGTGCAGCCTGGCGTTGGAGTGGGCGTACAACCTGGCATCGGAGTGGGTAATTCACAGTCTTCTGAAATACATTTTTCTCCATTATATTCTTTGTACTTTTGTAAGTTTGTCTCAGCCCAATTCTGTGTAAATAATGGTATCACAGTGCACATGGAAATTAACACCAAAAGCTGAACACCTGCTAAAAGAACACCTAATATTGTCTTGAATGGCTGGGAGTTCCCACTTTTGTGTCAGCTGCATGAGGAAAGCAGACGGATAGCATCAGGTTTACTGGGGCTCAGAATTATCATAGTTTAAATTATACTGTATGGGTGTATTAAAATATAATGGATTCAAGGTTCCTAAGATTCAATGTGACAATTACCTTTAGTGAAGATTTGGAGGAGCCAGTGTTGGACTGGGGTGGGCAAAATTAAAAATCACACAAGATCAGGTTATAATTCAACAGGTTTATGTGCAGGCACTAGCTTTCAGAGTGCTGCTCCTTTATCAGGTAGTTGAGAAGCAGGGCCATAAGACACAGAATTTATAGCAAAATCTTTTGTTATGAATTCTGTATTATGGTCCTGCTTCACAACCACCTGATGAAGGACCAGTGCTCTAAAAGCTAGTGCCTCCAAGTAAACCTGTTGGACCAAAGCCTGGTGTTGTGTGATTTATCCTTGAGTGAAAGAAGACTTGCATCAGCTTAGTTTAATCAATGAAATCAAAACAATCCCATTTGCAGTTGTTTGTGAAATAACACCAGCAGACACCAGTATCCTGTCAACAAGTCACCCTTTATTTGCATGGGGAGAATCCTTGACATTGATCCAGCTTCTTCAGTACCAACTCTCAGAGTGAATAGAACCTCTGACACTCCTGTTTATGTTTGAAAGCCAACACTCCCTGATTGGGGCTGTTAAACTTGTCCAATCAGGGAATTCATATTCTGTGAGGTCCACTTGGATGACCTCATTAGAATCACTACAATTTGTAGCCTGATTACTGGCAATTAATTGATGTCAGATTTTGGATTTTTCTCCATAACATTGCCTGAGTCTCTGGATTAATAATCAAGAAATCGTACCACTAGGCTATTTAACTAGGCTTTCTTAAATTAATGAAGAGTAATTTAACAAATAAGCATGATATTAATTGGTAACACAATACACATAAACATAGATTAGAAATAAGAGGTGAGTTCCAAAGAGTAAAAGATTTTTTTTAATGGTTCAATTTCTGAATTGTTCATATAGCAGGTCATTGAACATTGAATGTTACCGCCATTGAAATAGTTGGCCTGCTTACAACAAATTAAGCAATGCCTTTATAATTAGCACATAAGACAATTAAAAAAGGGTTAATGTAATTCGCTGAACATAGGCAATTATTTGAGATAAACGTACATGGTGTGATAGTTTATAAGTTTCAATTAACCATTTAGCTTTTGTTATTGTGTCTCACCAGGGACTGTCTAACAATTTGTTGTTTTAAAAGAGTAGATGGTGTAATAGTTGGATGCTAAATTCATTACTTGTATTGAAAAAGAAAATGTATCTGCAAGATATGTGTCTTGCTTCAGCTCCTGCCACACCGTATGGATCGGTTGAAGTGACAATTGGAAGCACTGAAGAACATACAATTAGGGGAGAGTGTGATCAATAGCTTCAGAAAGGTAGTTGCACCACAGGTACAATCAAGTAGATAGGTGACCACCAGGAGAGGTAGTGCACAAGTCTCCTGTGGCTATCCCACTCTCAAACAAGTATACCATTTTGGCTGCTGTTGGGGGCTACCCTCACAGGGGGAGATAGCAGCATCCAGGTTTTTGGCACTAGGACTGGCTCTGCTATAAAGCAAAGTCCAAGCAAGCAATTTATTTAGGGACACTAGGCGCATAGACAGGGGTTGCAGGGTCAAAGATGTCTTGGAGTGGTTGCAGCAAATTTTTAAAGGGGAGCATGAGCAACAAGAGTCATTGTACACATTTGTACCAACAACATAGGTAGAAAAAGGGATGAGGTCCTGCAGAGTGAATTTAGAAAGTTAGGCCAGTCGGTTAAATAGAAGGACCTCAAGGGTGGTAATCTCTGGATTACTCCCAGAGCCACGTTCTAGTGAGAGTAGGAATGGGAGGATAGGGCAGATAAATGTGTGGCTGAGGAGCTGGTGTAAGGGGCAGGGCTTCAGATTTTTGGATCAGTGGGATCTCTTCTCGGGCAGAAGTGACATGTGCAAGAGGGATGAGTTGCAGCTAAAATGGAGGGGGACTAAAATCCTGGTGAGAGATTTGCTACTCAGGAGAATAGTCTGGCAGGGCAGTGAGACCCGAAGCAGTAATGAGAAAAGGTTGTGGCTGGTACAGAAATTAAAGGGAGCAAGTTAAATTGATAAGGCACAGTAGCAAATGAGCGAAGACATGAATTCAACTACATTCATTTCAAAGCAAGAGGCCTGGCAGGTAAGGCAGATGATCTCAGGGCTTGGATGGGAACATGGGACTGGGATATCAGAGTTATTAGAAAAACATGGCTGAGGGAGAGACAGGATTAATGTTCTGTGTTCTGGGATACAGACACTTTCGGAAGAATAGAAGAGGAAAGGGAGTGGTGTTTTTGATAAGGGAAAACATCACATTCAGTCACCTCTAAACAAGTATTTAGTCCTCTGACCTTTAGTCCTGTGATATTCTTTTGGAATCTTTGATTACATTAAAGGCATTATAAAAATGCAAGTTGTTAACTTAGGTTTCTGGCGAAATTATGTGCCATGTGATTTGATTTCTTATATTTTGGTACACATGTTTATACTAGTGTAATATGTGAGTGGGAATAAAATTGAAGATTAGCAGGATTAGATGTTTGAGTGACATGGGATGTTAAGATTATAGAAGTGTTATGATTAGATTAGATTCACTACAGTGTGGAAACAGGCCCTTCGGCCCAACAAGTCCACACCGACCCTCCGAAGAGTAACCCACCCAGACCCATTTCTCTCTGACTAATGCACCTAACACTATGGGCAATTTAACATGGCCAATTCACCTGGACTGCGGGAGAAAACCGGAGCACCTGAAGGAAACTCACGTAGACTTGGGGAGAATGTGCAAACTCCACAAAGGCAGTCGCCCAAGGCCAGAATCGAACCTGGGACCCTGGTGCTATGAGGCAGCAATGCTAACCACTGAGCCACTGTGCCGCCCCTTTTCAAAACTTTTATTCTCTTAGTGGAAAGTGATTTTAATCGAGGTTTCCAATGCGTGAGGTACAAACAGCAATATGTGGCCAGAGGTTGGCAGGGGAGAGGGGGCTCCTTCTCCCGAGCTCCAAACGCTACACACACACACACAAACTCCCCCACCCCAATCCCCCAACTCCCTCCCCCTCCCCATTCGGCTGCAGAGATTGGCAATCTGCTGTCATTCGGGGGGGGGATGGGGAGAGGGGTAAAGTTCAATCCTTCATTGCTAAGAAGGTCAAATTTTGCCAACAATGTTCTTTTCATATAGAAGGTGCCAACTTGTCTGCTATGAAAAGCAGCATGCATGGAGTTTACTGTATTACCTTTTAAACAAGAAAAGGATTTACAAAAATGTCTTCCATAATAGAACTGTGTGTGTGTGTGTGTGTGTGTGTTTTGAATGTTTGGCTGTTTCAAATTTCATGTTTTACAGGATTTGTACAGCAACTTCAACAACCAAGTCCTCTTAGCAAGCCACTGAACTGAAAGTAGCACAATTTGGGAATGGTGTGAATAACATTCTGTATTCTGCAATCCACATTCCCACTAAGCAGAGCTTTCTGACGAATTTACATTAAACCTATACATCACACAACTTTGACAAGACGCTCAGATCAGATTGTAGCATAACAATTAGGAGTTAATTACCAAGTGAGAATCTGGAAATTGACCTTTGCAACAGAGCTCCAATACTGCTGCAAGATTTAGTTTTAATGATAAAGAAAAGAAAGTTGCATATGGATATAATACATAGTTCTCATAAATACTAGTTATTAATAATTTCTTATCAACCTGTAAAACCACAAACTCAATTAGGACTAGTTTAGATTATGTAGAGTTACATTAAATCAAGCAAAAAAAAATGTAACTTATTTTGGATAGTTTAGATTAATTCTGAAGTGTTATGGTAAGATAAGAAAGAATTAAGTGAGATTACTTCATTTTTAGCATAGATCAATTTATAGTTTGGCATAGATCAATTTAGGCAAAACAGCTACTATTGTAATGGTGTCAATAAACTGTGTTTTTGAGTCAGGCCAAAATACCTAATTTTCTTAATGGGTTCAATGGTACCAACCAAAAGGAGAGTACTAGGCAGTAACTACACAAGGTTCATAAAAGTTACAAAAAATTTAAATTAGTCACCCTAAAATATGACTGAAATGTCTGAATAGTGTTCAGTGTGTTCAATTTAATAGGCGCCTATGCCCAAGACAATAAGGGAAGCTCCAATAGCTACAAATAGAGATCTTGTCTGGGTAACATACTTTCACTACATTAAGACAGCTCTCTTCCTGTAATGCATTTGGATCTTTTCCACTGCTGCTGTCTCTTTCTTTTTTCTCTGTCTCTATCCAAAGTAAAGTTTTCTTCATGGGTTAAAAGCTCCTAAAATGTTTGACCACCATGAGCAGATGCTTCCAGTGGAAGAATATTTTTTAAAGAACAGACCTCTATTTTGAACAAGAGTGCAATATCTGAACAACACCAGCCTTGGCTAGGCACTGTATGTACTACAGTTATTCTGAAATTAATATGATTATAATTAATAGCATTTGCATCACTTTAGAGGTTCAGTACTAACTGAAAATATTGAATTACCTTTACGTTAAATGGGTGATGTATTTAAATGTTGTTCTGAACATTCTGAGTTTTCAGAGAATGAAAGTAATTCAAAGAGTTAATGGTCTGTGCATGGTCATTACAGGTGTTAATGGAGTTCGACCCAGCAGTGCTCCACTGACTCCTCAACCAGGTACCATTATTACTGCTAAATAAATAGCATAATGGATGACTAATTGGGATATACATCCAGAGATAAGTTTTATTTAAATAAGTGAAAATTGTAAATCTCATTCAGACAGGGCAGTTTCCCGATCCATGTGCATCTACTGTACATAGAAAGGGATCAAGTGACTACAAATTTGCCTGAGATGAAGTTTAGAGATTATCAATTAAACCTGGAGATTTTTGAGACTATTAAAGGATAAAGCTTTGGCAGTTCTGTAATACTGGCGGTTTTAATGCTGTGCATGCTGGTTTAACACCAGTTCCAATTACTTCTGGTAGCCCCACCAGTTGGCATCTTCATGAGAGTATTCGCATGAACACTATTGTCACTATATTTAAGATCTTCTCCTAAACAGTAAATGAAAAGATGTTTAGCAATTTAAATTTAGCCCCACCAACACTATATAAAGGAGTCATGCATTTCCTGCAGATTACTTGCTGGTTACTTCTGCTAATTCTATTTGAGTTTGTGGAAGTACTAGTGAGAGCTGGTGAGAGAGAGAGAGAGAGAGAGAGAGACATTGCCTCCTCTGAGATGACCTGCCAGTAGACAGAGGACAGAGGACAGGAATACCACCTACCAAAAGCTGCTGGCTAACAAGAGACTTGCAACACTTTTGAACAACAGTGCCTTTGGAGATTCTGTGGCTGCTGCCAGAATGGTACCACTTGAAGGCTCAGTATTAAGAAATGATTCAGGCCACAGGTAAGAAATACAGGAGAGCTCTTGCTGGATAAAAGTTGTGGAGAGAGGGCTTTGAGGAGTCTTGCAGCAATGGGAGAGAGTTAGTTCTCAACACTCCTCCCCACTTCCTAATGTCAGATCCCTCCATCAGATACCAATTGTCTTCGAATGGAGAAACTTCAACCAGTGACCACAAACATAAAACTTCACTTGATGTGGATTCTACGCATTGATAGCCCACATGGCAGTTGATTTAATATTAACCATGATGGAATGAGTTTTTAAGTGATCATTAATTGGTCACTGCAGGTCCTCAGTTACCAGAGGGGTAGGAACTTCTACCTGAATTCTAACAGGTAGGAAGATGACAGGTTCCGGCATGGGGCCATCATAATTAACTGAGTGAACTTCGCAAATCCAACACATCAAAAGAGAGGACATAAAATTCTACCCTGGGTTACACATAGTAAAGATTTCAGGGAATGCTGCTAAACATGAAGTAGTCCTTGCTCGAGGTGTAAGGGCTCTGAGCGCAGGGCTGTTTCCAGTCATAGGTGCCATAGTCGTAGATTCTCTTGGGCTGTGATATGATGTGATGCAGAGGCAGAAAATAAGTTTTTCTTAATGCCAAGAGTAGAAAGAAGAAACTTCAATACGGAACTATGACCTTCCAGAAGCAGGTTTCTTACTTTCCAAAAAGCAAGAAGAGGCGTATATTTCTTCTGGAAGGTGCTTGCATAACTCTGCTATCTGATGGAACCAGACCTGCAGCCTCAGAGTAGGGAAAGTACAGCACTTAGTAACATCAGTTCTGAATTTCTTCATTGTGGGAATATTATCTAAAATTCATAGCTTTCCAGCCATTGCTGCACCCGAGAATTAATAGAGGCTTTTTCAGAAGAAGCAGGCAGTGTGCACACATGGATTTTCCAGAACAATAGGCCTGCCCCCTGGTTCAGGTACCACCAACTGCGCACACATGTTTTTTTGGGTGTTGCATCTCACTTTTGTGATGTACAGCAAACACAGTAAAAAGGTTGTTGATGAGCAACGACAATTAGTGCCTGACTCTTGATGGTGCATAATTTTTCTGCCAGTCCACTGTCCCTTAATGCTTTAGCCAAAATGTCCAGCAAGAGAGTGCTCGAGAACAAGCCTATCAACCTGACATCCTATGCATGATTTCTTTCACAACCCAATCACACATGACAGGCATTCATAAAATGAGCCAATCTGCCACAAGGACTGTCAGCAAGTAGACAGTTGGGGGTCCTGAAGCAATGGTTCTGTTGCTCTAAAGCATGGGAGGAGCCCTCCAGTATTGGCTGGAGTAGACATTGTAACTCATGGTGCTCTACTGTATCTTCCATAACCTGATTGTCATAGATATGTCTTGTTAATTTGATAATAAGTGGAGGTGCAGGTGTTGAACTGGGTGAAAGAAAGCTACCTGACAAAGGAACAGTGCTTCAAAATCTTGTACTTCCAAATAAACCTGTTGGACTATAACCTGGTGTTGGGTGATTGTTAACTTGATAATCATACAAACTTGTGAAATGGAGTTTGCAAGATTAACAATTCAAACTGCAATGTAATGCTTTGGATGTTTGGCAACTTGGCCTCATCTGGTGATTGTATGATTGTATATTGATCTGCAGAGATATGTGTTGTGTTCTGCTGCTCTTGGTTGACAATTTGGTTATCTTACTGCTGATTGCTCTCAGTCAGCATCACTGCACAATCATTATTTGTCAAAGTTTTCTTCTTCACACTCTTTATGGACATTTAGTGTATTGTACATTGGTCTGAATAGACTTCTGTTCCTCAAAATGGAGCACTATGATCAGTAATGACTAGATGATCTAAAGATCTTTGCAGGTGTTCAAGCATTTGTACTTCTACCTCCACTATATGTCCAGTATGCAACTGTAGTAGTTCCCTATGTGCTTGCAAGTCATGTATCTCTTTCATTCATATGTAAGTATCTCAAAATGATTAAACAATTGGTTGCTGGGCAACATCATTCATACTTAACTTTTAAGCATTAGAGTCATAGAGATGTACAGCATGGAAACAGACCCTTTGGTCCAACCCGTCCATGCCGACCAGATATCCCAACCTAATTTAGTCCCACTTGCCAGCACTCGGCTCATATCCCTCCAAACCCTACCTATTCATATACCCATCCAGATGCCTTTTTAATATTGCAGTTGTACCAGCGTCCATCACTTCCTCTGGCAACTCATTCCATACACGTACCACTCTCTGCGTGAAAAAGTTGCCCCTTAGGTCTCTCTTACATCTTTCCCCTCTCACCCTAAATCTATGCCCTCTAATTCTGGACTCTCCCACCCCAGGAAAAAGACTTTGTCTATTTATCCTATCCATGCCCCTCATGATTTTATAAACCTCTATAAGGTCACCCCTCAGCCTCCGACACTCCAAAGAAAACAGCCCAGCCTATTCAAACTTTCCCTCTGACTTAAATCCTCCAACCCTGGCAACAGCCTTGTAAATCTTTTCTAAACCCTTTTCACGTTTTGCTACATCGTTCCGACAGGTAGGATACAAGAATTGCACGCCATATTCCAAAAGTGGCCTAATCAACATCTTGTACAGCCGCAACATGACCTCCCAATTCCTGTACTCAATACTCTGACCAATAAAGAAAAGCATACCAAACTCCGCCTTCACTATCCTATTCACCTGTGACTCCACTTTCAAGAAACTATGAACCTGCACTCCAAGGTCTCTTTGTTCAGCAACGCTCCTTAGGATCTTACCATTCAGTGTATAAGTCCTGAAAGTGTGTTGCTGGAAAAGTGCAGCAGGTCAGGCAGCATCCAAGGAGCAGAAGAATCGACATTTCGGGCATAAGCCCTTCTTCAGGAATGAGGAAAGTGTGTCCAGCAGGCTAAGATAAAAGTTAGGGAGGAGGGACTTGGGGGAGGGGCGTTGGAAATGCGATAGGTGGAAGGAGGTCAAGGTAAGGGTGATAGGTCGGAGTGGGGGTGGGGGCGGAGAGGTCAGGAAGAAGATTGCAGGTTAGGAAGGCGGTGCTGAGTTCGAGGGATTTGACTGAGACAAGGTGGGGGGAGGGGAAATTGACTGAGACAAGGTAGGGGGAGGGAAAATTGACTGAGACAAGGTGGGGGGTGTATAAGTGTATAAGTCCTGCAAAGATTTGCTTTCCCAAAATGCAGCACCTCGCATTTATCTAAATTAAACTCCATCTGCCACTCAGCCAATTGGCCCATCTGATCAAGATCCCATTGTAATCTGAGGTAACCTTCTTCACTGTCCACTACACCTCTAATTTTGGTGCCATCTGCAAACTTACTAACTATACCTCCTATGTTCACATCCAAATCATTTATATAAATGACGAAAAGTAGTGGACCCAGCACCGATCCTTGTGCCACTCCATTGGTCACAGGCCTCCAGTCTGAAAAATGACCTTCCACCATCAACCTCGGTCTTCTACCTTTGAGCCAGTTCTGTACCCAAATGGCTCGTTCTCCGTGTATTCCATGTGATCTAACCTTGCTAATTAGCCGTGCTGAAAATAATAATTCCTTTTCCAATAGTGCTAAACAAAAATGCAACAATGCAATGTGAAAATCTTGTTTTATTGTCCAACACATATTGATCATTGATTTGAAATACAATATTCTGCTGGGCTATTTGTCGTCCCACTATCCTTGCTCAGTGTGATATAGGTCACTCCCTACTGAGCATGTATGTCTTTAAACAGAAAACTGCAAATTGTTCTCAGACACTATCCAAATAAACTGTAAATAATGGTCATGATGTGGTTGTACCCATTATGTTGCTAAGCTGTTGAACAGGGGAAATTTGGAAAAGTGATCTGTCACAAGGATATACAGTAATCTTCACTATGTAATGTGAGTAAGTCTGCTGCTACTTTCATCCAATGAGGAGATAGAATTATCTTGACAAAGAGCCTCTCCACTGCCAGGGTCAGTAAGTTTGGTATGTCTCACATACATTCACAAGTTGTTGAATTTCCTGATTCATTCCTGGCCTTTCACAGATTCACAGTGTTAGCTTTCTTGTGTGTTAAATCCCCATGTGTTCTTGGCCTAGCATGTTCAAATTATCCTAGCATTATATTTTTATTACTGAGAGTTGTTTACCCTTAAAACTGTGACAAACCAAGATTATCTCTGTGGCTAAAATGAATGAATATGCTCGGGTGCTTAATGCTGTCAGGCCATCCTTGGATAACGATCTTTTGCAAAGCTTGCAGTTGTTCATTTTTTGCAGTTGCTGATTGCAACTGTTCGCACTGTTCTGGTGGAAGTGTAATGAAAGTCCAAATGGAAACATTTGACATTGGCAACAGTAAGGGTATAAATGCTATGACATAAAGATCATATTCCACAGGGCAACGGCTTCCCTCTATGGTTTCTCTCAGCAAGCCTAGAAAACTGTTAAATGTGAGATTTTAGTACCTTCTTCAGGCGCTGATATGAATAGCCAAGACGGCAGCAGTCTGAGCTTGCAAGGTGTCAAACCATGCTTATATGACACCAAGTTGAGATTTCATGATCTCAGCTGGAACTTCCATTGCAACATGGATTCATCTATGTGCTGCTATAAAAACTAAGAGACACTGACCACCAAGCCTGCTATGTATCCACCCGTCTGTGTCCGTCCACAATTGTGCAAAATACACAGGTGGCATCAGATAGCCCAATCGTCATTGTGCCAGTTGAGACCCATTCTTGGTCAATTTACAAATACCTAAAGGCCACTTCCCACATCCACTGATCTTTCATGAGCAGCAGACTGAAACTGGTGATGATCCAAAACTCAAGAAAAAGGAGTGAATTTCCCACACAGGCTCACTGTTTTGATTGAAGACCACGCCACACCCAAGCTTCAAACACACCTTGTTTACCCTCTTCCACTGCCTTATTTACACTAACCTCAATCCACTTTGTCACATCGGTATGCCAGCTTGGCTTGAGCAATGACCTCATTCCTCACTTACCCTGCTTCCAACTCCAGTGATCAATGTTATTGTTGAATGACTGCGGTAGTAGCATGGCCACTGCTCCAGGCCTCTCCCCAGATGTCTTGTCTCAACGTAATTAAAGTTCCAAAAAGTTTGGGTGGGAGGAGTAAACGTACCCACCTCCCCATCTTTCCACAGCACTGCTTGCAGGATGCCATCTGCCCATGACACAATTTGATGGACATAAAACCTAATGATGCATTATGGTTGTGTCTGCAACTGCTTGCATGAAGTCAGCCACCACATCATGATGGGAACAGATACCAAACTGGAGCCAGATTCCTCCATTTTCCATGGTAATGAAAACCAGTCTTTCTGGAAGGTCAGATAATGTGCAAGCATTTCTATGTGCATGTTCATCAAACTGAAAAAATGGTGCATAGAAACAAAGTCTTCATCTGAGATTTCTGCAACAAACTCAGAAGCATGTGTGATTTTCTTTGGCCTGGTTGTGGCACACTTTTGCCTGCTGATTCACCATATGTAAACTCTTTACATGTGCTACCCTATAAAGTAAATAGTGCCGGCATCTGAACTGGGAGTTTTAATGTCAGATTGGGTAATGGTGTTTGATTTTCATCAGTGTCTCTCATTTCTGTTTCAGGAGAAATCAGGACTTATATAGTTATACTATCGACCAATTATACATGTTAATATATTGTGGGATGTGGGTGAGGTGGCATTGGGCGGTCACATCAAAGACTTCCTGCAGTCTCCTCCACAGGATTGAGGACATGCAGCCACATCTTTTACGCCACTATCAGCCTCCTCAATACGACCAGTTACATGCTGCTGTCTCCTTTCATAGGCCATCTGGAAACAGTGCTAAGTATATAAGGGCAAGATGAGGCTACAAATGTCAACTATATGTTATGATGGATAGTGGTTGTGGGGAGGCCAATGAAGAGAGCTTGTGAATGAAAGCATAAGAGGTCATTGGTGCTGTTGGTAGGTATAGTATGTGAACATGCATTCACTGATTTTGACTATTCTTGTGAATTTATTGAACTTTTTCTGCTGCATCTGCGTCCTAAGAGCTGGACTGTTGCCATTGACTGTGATAACTAAATGCTCCTATTGCCTTCTTGGTTTCTGTGTGGAGGACAGTCTTGATTGCTCATGCTAGGTTTATTTGCATTAGGCCTGTCAGTTTAAAAATGACAACAGGAGTCCTATTGCCAAATAGCACACTAATTTTTATTTTAAATGAGCTATCACCTGACGAGGATGGCTGTTCCTTCTCGTCAACAATAGACCCTAATGAATGTTTCTTTTTATGGCCTGGGTGGCAATAAATGGTTAGTCACTGAACACTATTTTGCTGTGTTATTGTCCAATTTCTATTCTTAGTTCTTAAAATGACTCACTTCTAAACTCTGTCTTCTTTGAACAGGTGGAGTGCAACCAGGCCTTGGAGCTAAAGCAGCCAAGCTAGGTAAATCAAAATTATTTCTGTTAACGAATTGCAAAATCATCCAATAAAGTGAATACAATGATTGCAATACGTCCACCAAGCCATACGTTTGACTCATCATGATAAGGACATCTGGATTTAAGGACAACATGCTGGATTGTTTATCATGTTAGTAATTAGAAATATACAAGAGCAGCAGTTGTTACCTAATAATTCAAACAGCTTCCTGTCAAGTGAAAGTAATTTGAGGAGAACCGGATATATCCTCCTTTCTGTTATATTTTGCAAGTATCATGTGTATAATTGATTGCCCCCAAAGGAGTTGTTGGACATTCACAAGGACATCTGAAGGAAATTTCCATTCTCCAAATGGAAACTATGCACATTTTGAAAGAGCAGTAGTTGTTAAAACTAGACCATGCAATCACAGGTGCATAGGGAAATTTAGATAGTCACAGGGAGTGTAGCGTAGTGTAGTGATCAAGGAGTGTCAGCCCTTTACTTTGATAAACATGTAAAATATAATAATACAGAAGAGAGAGGGATTGAGAAAGAATATGCTAGCGACATGGGCTTGCACTGTCATGAAAATAAATACTGTTCTCTTCTGCAAGACTGAGAGTTCCTGAGATCTATCCTTTTGTGAGGGTTAAAGATGTCTCCTCAAGTATGAAAAAGAACTTGAAGCGAGAGAGGAATTTTCAGTTTCCATGGTGTCCGTGGCATAGTGCATGTTCTAGCGATTTGAATACAGAGGCAGTCGGCAATGCTTTAAACTAATGAAATGGAAGTGGCAAAGGATTCATTCAAAAGCAGTAAGGGAAATGTCAAGGCCCTGGAGAAGAGCAGAATATTGGATAAAATTAAATAGTATTGGTCAGAAGAGACCATGAGACTAAGATAACAAGGTATTGGTAACTAAGGTGATAGCAAGTAAAATTAATAATTATAAGCAAAAAGCTCTGTACCTTAATATATTAACTATTTGTAACAAGTCAGATGAAGTAACACCACATATAGAAATTAATAGGTTTGATCTAATTGCTATTATGGAAACAAAGCTGTTATGCAATCTACACATTGGGAACTAACTATTCTAGGATATGTATCTTTTGGAAGAAATGAGGAACAATGGAAAAACAGGAGGAACAGCCCTAAAAATAAAAAAAAGTAATTTTCTTATCTGAGCAAATAAAGAAGTAGAATAAATTTGGGTTGAGCTAAGAAATGAAATATAATATAAATTGTAGACATTTACAATTGATGAGGAGGTAACTGACAGGGTGACTCTTATATCAGTAAAATAAATCAGATTAGAAAAAGCAAGAGAAGTTCTTAAACACTACACTAGAGAGCTTTATTTAGTAACCAGCAATGTATAGATGTTAATAAAAGAGGGTTACAGTACATCAGGAGTGGAAGAGCCTTACTTAAAGATAGAGAGCTAACAGCCTTGAACACAGTGTATGTCAGATATCTGCAACCCAAACAAACTAAGGACAAGTATCTACAGATATCAGTATTGGCTTAAAGCATATAATGAAAGGGAAAAAAACAATATACTGATGAGAGTTATTTATAGGTCTTCGAATGGTAATTGAAGTATAGTGGAGAGTATAAATCTTGCAGTTAGAAGTGCCTATAAGAAGGGCAATACTGGAAATATGATGGACTTATACAAACTGTGCAAACCAAATTTAGATTAGGGTTGTGCAGGACAACTTCAAGCAATTCATAAAATATATTTTTCAAGATCAATATGTTGAGAATCAATTACTATGGTTCTAGTATCTTAAGTGGAGTTGAGTCCATGAAAAGATCAGCCATGATCTTCTTGAATGGTAGAGCAGGCCCAATGGGTCAGATGGCCTACTCATTCTCTTATTTCTTATGTAGTACTAAAGGGGTCTCCAGGGCAAAATGTTAACAATATAATGCATTTACATTGAGGTTGAAAGTGATTTAGTTGAATTTGAAACAAGAGTTATAATTCTGAACAAAAGACAGTTGATTAAGATAGAATGGAAAGTTATACTAAATGAAATACCCTTCCTAAGAGTATTGTGGAGCAACCGATAGCATGTGGATTGATGTGGTTCAAGAAGTCAGCTCATCGCCAGCTTCTCAAAGGCAACTAGGGACAGGCAATATATGTTGGCCAGCTAGCAATGCCCACATCGCACAAGTGAGTACAAAATGATGTGCGGCTGGATGAGCAATGTCTGTCATTGAATGAACTGATACATAATTTGCAACAAACATACATTCCTAAAATGCACAGTACGTTCCAGATAAAATGGTTCAACTGTGGTTAACAAAAGGAGATAAAGCTAATTATTGGATTAAAAAAAGAGGTTACAATGTTGCCATATGAAACAGCCTGAGGATTGATAAGATTTTAAAATTCAGGAAATGAAGTCTAAGAAATTCCAGAGGAAAGGGAAAATAAAATATGAGAGTAGTCCAGCGAGGAGCAAGCTGTCAATATTTTATTACGACACTGGGTAAATCCGTCTGCTAATTTAAACCCAACACACAGAGAAGCTCACCTCGTGGTGTAATCTGTTAAGTTTCAAGAGGCAAAGAGCTATCCCAGAGGTCACTATTTAAAGTAACAATTAATAATTTTATTTCTTAACAACTATTTACAACTCCTTTCTCTTAAACCTATTGTTAACCTCCCCATTCTATAATATTGGTCCGATTTTAAAAAAAAGCCGATTAAGATTTACAAAAACAAAATTCAACTTTCAAAACCAGTCAGCCGTCGAATCTTCTCTTTGTATCTTCCTCTGCAGATTTTCCTCTGTCGTCTTTTCTTTAGTATTCTACTTCACAGGCCTTTCATTTGAACAAGTACCCTTCAGAGAACTATTCATCGAGCAGTCTATACTTGTTGATCCTTAGCAGTTCCCTCCCTAACTGTTCAAAATATCCAGTTTTGTACCCCAAAACATCGGATCATTTCATTGGTTTTGATTCAAATTTGATTGGATGTTTAGGAGAGGCTAAACAGGCTGGGACTGTTTTCCCTGGAGCGTCAGAGGCTGAGGGGTGACCTTATAGAGGTTTACAAAATTATGAGGGGGACAAATAGACAAAGTCTTTTCCCTGGAATCGGGGAGTCCAGAATTAGAGGGCATAGGTTTAGGGTGAGAGGGGAAAGATATAAAAGAGACTTAAGGAGCAACTTTTTCACACAGAGGGTGGTATGTGTATGGAATGAGCTGCCTGAGGAAGTGGTGCAGGCTAGCACAATTGCAAAATTTAAAAGGCATTTGGGTGGTTAGATGAATAGGATGGGTTTGCAGGGATATGGGCCGGGTCCTGGCTGGTGGGACTAGATTGGGTTGGGATATCTGGTTGGCATGGACGGGTTGGACCAAGGGGTCTGTTTTCATGCTGTACATCTCTATGACTCTCTGGTATCTGGAGCATAATTTAAACTGATTGGCTGAACTTGAATTTGTTTTTGTTCCATAGCAAACAAATCCAGCTATTTGTTTCAACCAAGTGTTACATTTTTACCTTGTTCAGGACACTGTGCTTTCAGTCAGTCCTTGTTAGCTTTTCAACTCTCTTAAAGGCATAGAACACACCTACACCTTCATAACAATTTTCATAGATATGTAATGGTAAGAGATCAGTGAAAGCAAATGATGGTAAATGATAGAGACAAAGACAACTGAAACTATAATGAGGAACATGAAAGTAGTAAGGCATGAAATAAATATTTTGCATAAATCTTCCAGAAATAGAGAAACAAAAGCTTGGTCAATAAATCATACAAAAGTGTTAGTGGGACCAAGTGGTTACAAATCCACTGGATCTAATGACGTGCATTCTAGGGTTTTGTACATTGTATACATAGTTGGCTGTATGAGTAACAGGGCAAAAGTGAGTACTGCAGATGCTGGAAACCAGAGTCTAGATTAGAGTGGTGCTGGAAAAGCGTAGCAGGTCAGGCAGCATCTGAGGAGCAGGAAAATCCCTTCATCAAGGAACCTCCAGGGTGGAGAAATAAATGGGAGGGGGAGGAGGTAGCAAAGTGAATGGAGGTCACAGAGCCATAGAGATGTACAGCATGGAAACAGACCCTTCAGTCCAACCCGTCCATGCCGACCAGATATCCCAACCCAATCTAGTCCCACATACCAGCACCCGGCCCATATCCCTCCAAACCCTTCCTATTCATATACCCATCCAAATGCCTCTTAAATGTTGCAATTGTACCAGCCTCCACC
>NC_057737.1:35276970-35392311 GCF_004010195.1 Chiloscyllium plagiosum
ATGGGGACAGTGCTGAGCTGGAAGTTTGGAACTGGGGTGAGGTGGTGGAAGGGGAAATGAGGAAACTGTTGAAGTCCACATTGATGCCCTGGGGTTGAAGTTTTCCGAGGCGGAAGATGAGGCCTTCTTCCTCCAGGCGTCAGGTGGTGAGGGAGCGGTGGTGAAGGAGGTCCAGGACCTCCATGTCCTCGGCAGAGTGGGAGGAGGAGTTGAAATGTTGGGCCACAGGGCGGTGTGGTTGATTGGTGCGGGTGTCCCAGAGATATTCCCTAAAGCGCTCTGCTAGGAGGCGTCCAGTCTCCCCAATGTAGAGGAGACCGCATCGGGAGCAACGGATACAATAAATGATATTGGTGGATTCTGTACTGTTTGTCCTGTTCGGTTCAATGGATAGGTGGGTTAGAAAATGCTGGATGCAGTACAATATAGCAAACTTTTTGAGGATATCCATTTTGGTAGGAAAATGAAAAGGCAGAATAGTTTTGAAATGAGGAGAGACTGGGGAATGTTTGCATTTAGAAGCACCTTGCTACCTTTGTGCATGTATCTCAAAAACACAATGTGCAGGTACAGCAAACAATAATGTAAGCAATAGTTTGTTAGTCATCAGTACAAAGCAGATTGCAGTATGAGTAGTCATACTGCGAATTTACAGGACATTGGTAAAATTTTAAATACCGTGTGTTGTTTTGGCCACCTTATCTATTTGCCTGAGAGGGAGTGCAACTAAGGTTCACTATACTGGTTTCTACAATGAGGGCTTCATCACATGAGAAGAGATTGAGTACACTAGATGTATACCTTATGCATTTAAAAATGCTACGTAATTGATTTCTATTTGAATTAAAATAGTTATTAATCAGCATGATACTTACTACTAAATGATAAATTTACTTACAAAGCTTTTATTCAGAGGCTTATTAATGGTATTAGACTTTTCATGCTCTGGTTCTTTTTCAGGGCAAGGAGGCTATGGTGGATACCTACCCTATTATCAACCTGGTAAGAAGCTCTGATACATTATCTAGTCATTGTATCCCTCATACATGAAGAGGATCCTCAATTGTGTGAATTTCAAAAATAATGTTAATGCTAATTTATATTTAATCTGGAGATGAATCTTATTCTGTAAGAAAGTTTTGATATTGAAGCCAGAATAAGATTTCAACTTCCTTAATCATCTGAATGAAAAGCATATTGTATATTCTAACTCAACAGGTGGGGATACACCAATGAAGTAGTCTTTAAGTAGTTTTAGAACTACTGTTCTGTTTGTTACACAAGCATAAACATACCAAAAGTTGCCCAGTGCACCGATCATGATTATTATCTTTGCACATTTTAATGTAGTCTACTGATCAATTTGGATTGAGTTACAATAATGTACTAACCCACGCTCATCCTTTAACGTAACCAACACAGGGCTGGTGTAGATCTTTCTCAAGAATTTGGATAGTCAGCATGTGGTAAATTAATAGTCACTATATTATATACAACTGTTTTAAATTTATTGGATTACACAAATAGGTAAGATAATCTTAAACAGGAATTGATGTGATACTCAAGACTACTTTGGCTGATACAACACTGTAGCAATTTACATGGTTTTATTTAAAAACAATGACCATTTTGATATTGGGCATTGAATCATGCTGTTAGAATTGACCACACAATGACATTGAAAAATGTGCAAAACAGGGACAAACCAACAGCACAAGAAAAGTGATAAAGATATTCAAAGTGGTATACTTAATAATATGGTTGATCAGTAGTCTGTTCTTTGATAAAGACAACACTAACAGGGCAGTGTTTTGTCTGGCAGGTGCAAAGATTCAGTAAAGAATGAATAAACTAGTACAAGGAGTCAAAGATGAACCAATGTTGGTTGTGCAAGTGAGAATGTATTTCTGAGATAGAGATCTCTAGAAGGTTTAGCATTTTGGAAAATTAGGTTAAAATTATTTTATAGTTAGTCATTGGTAACAATAATGAACTTCCAACTAAATTGTTGAGGCAAATGACTCATTTAACCAAAACTTTTCACAAGATGACTGGATTTGTTTTTTTGTGTAGGCCACTACAGTCACGCAGTTGAATTTCTCTTGTTAAAGTGGAAGCAGACGTGAGGAAATTCTGCATCATAGTTAAAGTAGAATATCTACTTGAAAATTGAAAGTGTTTTTACATTAGCACTTGTTTAATTCTGATTGTAAGACAATAACACCTGCAAGCCAGCTTTCCATTCTTACATTATTAAACCTGGCTGAATTCCTAAACATCAAAATTATTGACCGATGCAAACACTTCAGTGGTAACAGATTCAGATTTAGCAGTGAGAAAGGAGAGGGTGCTCGCACACACTAATCTCTCATAATGCTCACTGACATGTGTAAATGCAAAAGCACCTTAAAGTAGGAAATGGAGATATCACAGAAGGGAGGAATACAACAGAGCTAGCAAAGGACTTGCAATACGCAAGAGGAAACATTGTATTGATGGAAAATATGAGGTTATCTTGTCACACTTCAAAAAAAAATTACCATTTGATGGAGGTAGCATAAGTCTATCTTTGACTAATGTTAGCACCATACAGAGGTGCATGGGAAAAGAAATTGCAAAAGAGAGGCTGTTTTCATTTTTAATGTTGCCGAATAAATTACTTTTCAGGAGTTGGAATTGGATACGGAGCTGGAACTGGACAGCTAGGAGGTCTACAGACCGCAGGTACCAAATATTCAGTATGGTGCTCTGGAATTTCAAAGTTGGACTAAGTTGGCTCTCAAAATATCACATTAACTAAATCACTAAATATAAAGAGCCGTCTCCATCAACACCTCAGTCTCTTCATCATTTTTAAAGTCACATAAAGGGACACATCTGCCTTCATTATTTCAGGCCTTCATTTTTATCTCTTTAATATTCAGCTGCATCTAGACCCATCTCTTTCTTTAAAAAGGGAACTCACATTATCATTATTGACACTGCTGAGAGCATGTTTCTAAATCTCCTACTTTACATTTGTATTTGATTCCACAGGTTAAACCCCTCTTATATCTATATTATCTCGGACTCTCAAAATTTTAATCGCTCATGATTTATATCTAATTCTCAGCATCACCTTGTATTCACATCAATATCTAAGTATCCTTTTGAAGATGGATGTCGAAATACCACATACAACCACATGGTCTTCCACTTATGGCCTCACTGTTGTTCTATTTAAAGTTTTATTAGTTATATGTTTTCATCCTTCTATTTCCATTCTGTGCTATCCTTCATCTTCTCTTTTCTGCATATGAGGAGACATATCCCAAATCTACCTCATCCAGAACGAGGGTCGAACCTGATGCCATTTTCATGATTCTGATCTATGTGATAACCATCTGAACAACTGAACTAACTGTACTCCACTGTCCACTACATCTACTAACTTTTTAATACTTTTCAATATATCTGCATTCAGAAGCAACTGAATCAACAGAGATCACACAGAGAAGAACAAGCATTGATGTGGGAGCAGGAGTTGACTAAGGACTCTCAGGGAGCTGCCTGTGCCTAGAGTGGTCAGGGAGCATTTGATTTATTGGTGCAATCTTGGAAAATGGGCATTTACGGTTCATATCTAATTTCTCTTGAGAAGGCGGTGAATAACTACCTTCTTGAACTGCTGTAGTCCATTTGGTTTAGGGGGACACACAGTACTGGGTCAAAAGGGATTCTTCAGGATTTTGATTCAATGTGAATGAACAATGCTGATAATTTCTAAGTCAAAGTGGTGTGTCTTGTAAATGTTCTAATGCACCTAGTGTGCCTTTTGCTCTGGGCCTTAGAGGCCACAGGTTTGAAAGATACTTTTGAAGAAGCCATTACGAGTTGGTCCAATGTATCTTGTATATAGTACATACTGCAACAACTGTGTGCCTGTGGTGGACGTAACAAATGTTCAAGCTGATGTATCAGGTGTCCGTGAAAAAAGGTGCTTTGTCCTAGATAGTTGAGATTGTTAAATGTTGTTTCAGTTGGTTCCTGAAGCAAGTGGGTTGTATTCCATCACACTTTTTATTAATTCTTTTTAAATAGTGGTAACCCTTTTAGGGGCCAGTAAATCATGGAATAATTGAGAAGAATCATAGAATCCCGACAGTGAGAAAGCAAGCCATTTAGCCCATTGAGTCTAAGCCAAACCTCCAAAGAGCATCCCATCCAGGGACCCAACCCCTCACCCTACCCCTGTAAATTTGCATTTTCCGTGGCTAATCCACATAGCCCGCACATCTCTGGACACTATAGGACAATTTAGCATGGCCATCCACCTAAGTGAATTACTCTTTGCAGAATCCCTAATCTCTGACCTGCTTTTGTAGTCCCAGTAATGGTAATGGTTGAGTATTCCATGATGATGAAGCTATTGAATGTGAAGTGGAGGTGGTTAGATCATGTCTTGTTAGAGTTGGCCAGTGTCTGACAATGTATATGGTACAACTACTATTTTCCTTTTATCAACACAAGCTTGAATGCTATACAGACTGTGCTGCATGTGGGTATGTACTGCTTCATATCTGAAGAGTTGAAAATGGTACAGAGAATTATGCAATCATCAACAAACATTCCTACTTTTGATCTTATAATGGTGGGAAGGTCATTGATAAACAGCTAAAGGTGGTTGAGCATAGGACACTACCCTGAAAAATTCCTGCAGTGACATCCTAGGGCTATGATAATTAGCCTCCAAAAAACAGATACATCTTTCTTTGTGATAGGTAGGCTGCCGCATGTGGAGAGTTTTGCTCTGTGGCTCTTACTGACTGTGATTTTAGTCCACTTTTTAAATGCTGCACTCAGTCAAATGCTGTATTTATTTCAGGAGCTAATTCACCCATGACATTCAGATCTTTTGTCCATGTTTAGAACATGAGCAGGTTATTGGTAAAAAGTGCTATTTGATAACATTGTCGATGACATCTTAGATTGTTTTGCAGAAGTTTGAGAGTAAACTAATGGGATGACAACAGCAATTTGAAATTTATCCAACTTTTGTGGACTGGGAAAACATGGGTGAGTTTCCCTTTGTTAGGTAGATGCAGGATTGTAACTGAACTGGAATAGCTTGGCCAGAGGAACAATAGAAGAGAGAACAAAGAACAAAGAAAATTATAGCACAGCAACAGGCCCTTCGGGCCTCCAAGCCTGCACCGATCCAGATCCTCTGTCTAAACCTGTCACCTATTTTCTAAGGATCTGTATCCCTCTGTTCCCTGCCCATTTATGTAACTGTCTAGATACATCTTAAATAACACTATCGTGCCAGCTTCTACCACCTCCGCTGGCAATGCGTTCTAGGCACCTACCACCCTCTGCACAAAGAACTTTCCACGCATATCTTTCTTAAACTTTTCCCCTCTCAATTTGAACTCGTGACCTCTAGTAACTGAGTCTGGGAAAAAAGCTTCACACTATCCACCCTGACTATACCTCTCATGATTTTGTAGACCTCAATCAGGTCCCCTCTCATCCTCCATATTTCTAATGAAAATAATCCTAATCTACTCAACCTCTCTTCATAGCTAGCACCCTCTATACCAGACAACATCTAAGTGAACCTCCTCTGCACCCTCTCCAAAGCATCCATATCCTTTTGGTAATGTGGCGACCAGAACTGTACGCATTATTCCAAATGTGGCTGAATCAAAGTCTTATACAACTGTAACATGACCTGCTAACACTTGTACTCAATACCCCATCTGATGAAGGAAAGCATGCCGTATGCCTTCTTGACCATTCTATTGACCTGCGTTGCCATCTTCAAGGTACAATGGACCTGAACACCCGGATATCTCTGTATATCAATTTCCTTAGGACGTTTCCATTTACTGTATAGTTTGCTCTTGAATTGGATCTTCCAAAATGCATCACCTCGCATTTGCCTGGATTGAACGCTATCTGACATTTCTCCGCCCAACTTTCCAATCTATCTATATTCTGCTGTATTCTCTGACAGTCCCCTTCACTGTCTGCTACTCTACCAACCTGAGTGTATTCTGCAAACTTGTTAATCAGACCACCTATACCTTCCTCCAGATCATTTATGTATATCACAACAACAGTGGTCCCAGCACGGATCCCTGTGGAACACCACTGGTCACAGTTGTCCATTTTGAGAAACTTCCTTCCACTACTATTCTCTGTCTCCTGTTGCCCAGCCAGTTCTTTGTCCACCTAGCAATACACCCTGGTCACCATGCAACTTCACTTTCTCCAACAGTCTACCATGGGGAATCTTATCAAATGCCTTACTGAAGTCCATGTATATAACATCCACAGCCCTTCCTTCGTCAGTCAACTTTGTCAGTTCCTCAAAGAACTAATTTTGGAACACAGGTCTTCAGGATGCAACTGGGATGTTATTGAAGGCCTTTGCTGTATCGAGTGGGCTAAACCAGTTTTTGATGTCATGTAAATGAAACAAATTTGACTGAACACTCTTATAGATGGTATTTGGGTCCTCTGAAGAATGCCAAGATGGAAAATTCACTTCACATTTCTGACTAAATATAGTTCCAAATGCTTCAGCCTTGTTCTTTGCCAGTTAAACACTGGTCTCTCCTGTCATTGGTGACAATGTTATTCATGGAGCCTTCACTTTCTATATGGCACTAATTAGTTAAATCACTAACATAACTGAATATGGGAGAACTGTACTACAGGGCAAATTATAGCACAGGCCATAAGTTGACAAATTATGATAGAATGCAATTCTGCAGTTCTGATGATGCAGATTATTGAGCTCGATTATTACTCAGTTTATCTCATCAAGCATAGTGATGTTACCACACAATATTAGAATTCTAAGTATGAAGGATTTTGTTTCTAAAAGCTCTGTACTATGGTCATTCCTACCAATACAGCCATAGCTAGATGCATCAAGTAGACAAATTTTGGTGAGGACAAGGTAATCTTGGTTTTTCCTTCAGATTTAATTATCAACGCACTCAGCTTTGAATCACAGGGCTTCTGATTTTCACAGAATTTCAAACTTGAGCAAAAAGCATAAAGGTTTTCATTTCAGTGCAATCCTAAAGGAAAGTCACACTGTCGGAGGTGTCTTCTTTCAGATGAGACATTAAAATGAGGTGCATTTGCTGCTTCTGTCAAAGTAAAAGATTTATGGGACTATTTCAAAGATGAGCAGAGACATTATACCCAGTGTCTAGGCCAATATTGATGCCACTAGAAATAGATTATCTGGTCTTTATTATATTGGCATCTGTGGAAGCTTTGTATCTGCCTTCTGCTCAGCCACACACTGCTCCGCATTATCAAAGGGAAAGGACACAGAGTTTATGCTCAATGGAGATTGTACTCTTTTCACAGGATATACATACAGATGATGAGATGTGGTGAAATTTCCTCAGGCTGTTCAGGTTTCTGTAACAGATCTGCAATTTGCAGCCTGCTGTACTAAAACATTCTCAGTGAAGCACATCTGATCAAGATATCGTGATAGTTGTCATAATTCATTCAGAAGCAGATGGTTCATTGGAGATACGTTATTCTTCAAGGATCTATCTGTTACCTCCTGAGGGGGGTCTATCACCAAAATAATAGTGTACTAGACTCAAAATGTTAATTCTGCCTCATGGTCTCCACAAGTGCTGCCAAACCGGTTGAGATTTTCCAGCACTGTATGTGTTATTCAAATTTGTACCACTATTGATGCAGACAACAGACACAATAGGAACTTGATGACCACAAGGCCAATTGTAGAGCTATAATGATTTTATTAAGATGCAATTTAAATGCCTCAACAAATCTAGGAGCATCCTTCAATATGTCCTATTAAGGGTCTTCAAGATGTTTTGTCAGTTGCACAACCAAACTGCTGAGGGGAGTAGAACTGCAGGAAGTGGAAGTTGTTGAGCATGTAGTATCTGGGAAAAAAATGAGAAGGAAGAATTCCCTTCCACAGAAAGAGGCCAAAACATTGAATGTTTTAAGAAGGAGTTAGATATTGTCCTTGGGGATAAAGAGGTCAAAGGGTATGGGGAGAAATTGGTAACAGAGTACTAATTTGGATGATCGGCCATGATTATATTGAATGGCGGAGCAGGTTCAAAGGATTGAATAGCCTCCTCCTGCTTTTATTTTCAGTTTCTTCTGGATTTAACCTGAATAGATTTTCAGGTAAAGGAAATTAATCCAGCATTTTGTCTCTGGGTGAGAAGTTTTTGATTCAAGTTCCATCCGCCCCATAAACATGCAATAACATGCCAGAACAAGTTGATTCAAAAACAAAGGAATATATCAAAGAAGGGAGGATGGGGATGTAAATCAGAGAATAAGGAATTAAGTTGCTCTTATCTTTGATGGTTACCAGTTACTGGCCATGATTCCAGCAATGGTTGTATCAATAATATCCAAGACAATCTCCTCCAAGGAGATTAGAATATACTTGTAGGTCTCCCATTAACTTTTGCTGCCTCTAGTTGAGCATCCTTTTCCCTTTTAGGAGAAAGAAATGTGTTAGAGAATATCATGCAATCTGTTTTACTGATGTGGCTATCATGGTTGAATAGCTGACAGCATACGTAAACTGTGAAATGTGAGTGAGGCTTTCAGCAGTGTTAAAATGTTAAAGCTTAGTCAACATATAACATAGTTCTAACGGATAGAAATTGTTGGTAGTTAAGTGGTGGACATGTAGAGAATTGTACAGCATGTGAGGCTAGTTGTGTTATTGTTAGGAAATGATCTTTGAAGATGCATTTGCTAACCTTGACTACGTGACATTACTGAGGTTTTTGTAATATGTATCCAGGTCTTGAAGCTTTGACTCTTGGGTTTGATCACTATGCCTGTGTCTCTTCTGAATATGTGACTTGAGACATATTAATACAAAACCCTCCTTGCAGCCTCCTCCCTCCATCAGGATATCCAGAGTAGAGTGTAGAAAGGTTAGGAGCTGCTATCAAACATGTTGTGCCATTATTTAGTTTTCCTAAGTCCGGTTCACTTTCTACCTAACTACCAGCACCAGCTCCAGCTATAATAATCTTAATAGAGTTCTAGGCCTGCATTAAGCAGTACAGCTTCATTTTCATGACATTAACATTCTGTTAGTATGTCCAGTCCATTAACAATACAGTTAGCATTGCTTAGATGCTGAAAAGTTTGAACTGAATAGGCAGCACAAGATTGACAGAATGGCTATGTTCGAAGCAGCAGTAACAGATTAATTGTATATTGCTATATCTGCACTGATTTTAAGGACCTATCAAAGTTAGTGGCCAATTAATCGCCTTTACACTTGTATAATCAGAATAATATCTTCAATATCACTTACAAATAGTGTGGGGAGCAGATAACCAAAATAATATTTCTCTCCAATTTCATAAATCTATGACAACAATCTTAATTAGTCTTTTCTTTATGCCAATGTGTTTTGCTTTCCATAGTCAATACAATTATAACTCAGGTGGTCAATCTTCCATGCATTCCATGAATATTAACTTTTAAGAAATGCATCACGTTCTCAAAAATGTATTGAAAATCCAGATAACTTGTATCTATAAACATATACACAAACAAATCAGAAGCAGGAGTAGGCCATCCAGCCACTCAAGCCTGCTTTGTATATCATAAGGCTGCTTTGATTGTCATCTCAAATCCACATTCCCATCTAATTCTGATAACCTTTCAACCCTTTGCTTAACAAAACCTATCTACCTCTAACTTAAAAGTAGTCAAGCTTTCTGCTTCAACTCGGAGTGCTTTTGGGAAAGGAGGCCTAAAAACATATTTACAATGTTTCCCTGCACAACTGAGTTATCTGGTTAAAAAATAAGTGCAATTATAAAGGATAATGGCTTTTATTCTCACTGTGTTGAGTATGACAAAAGTTTTTTTTAAATTTTGTATCTGTTTCCACCATTTTATCATGTGAGTAGTCAATCCCAGCCCATTATGAATGAGGATATATAAGCTGTCTTAGTAAAATAATGTTTAATGGGCCAGATTTTGTATTGCAGGTAAACCTCCTAAACAGTATGGGGCACTGAGCCAGTTTGGGTATCCTTATGGGAGAGGTATGAGCAATTAATACTGGATTCATTTGCATTGAATGTACACATTATTTAGCTAAAAGTTAAGCAGTTGAACAGAACCTAATGTATTAATTAGCTGGTAATGTGAATATTTTATAAAGTATTTATGACTTGAGATCCAAATGAAGCATTGTAATTGTGTACATTTCATTCTTTGTCTAAATACTATGAACTTTTAAACAATAGTTTGTATTTATATAACATCTATAATGTAGTCAGGCACTTCACAGTTCTACAAAGCAAAGTTTGACAACAAGCTGTATAAAAAATATTGAGGTAAGTCATCAAAGCAGTATATTTTGAAGAGTTTCTTAAAACAAGGAGAATGGTAAGAGGGAATTCCAGAGCATGACATTAGCAGCTGAAGGCACAGCAACCAATGGTTGAGCAATTAAAATCAAGATGCTCAAGATCAGAATATGGATGCCTTTGAGGTTTATAGGGGTGGGGAAGATTTGGAGATAGGGAGCGAGGAAGCTGTGGAGTTATTTGAAAGCAAATATGCAAAGTTTTAAATGAAGATATCAGTGAACCAGGAATTAAGACGGTGAGCAATGAGGCTGATGAATGAATTGGACTAAAACCCAGTCAACTACAGGCATCTCCAATTTCTTCATTGAAATCTCTGGAGCCTCCTTCATCCTTAGCTGAAACAACTTGAGAAGTATCTTCGAAGAACACTGTTAAGACACTTAGAAGAACACTTAAAACATGTGCTAGATGTTGGTCCACAATGAACAATGTTTAATGACTAGAGAAGTACTTAGATTCATTTTTGAAATGTTTGATACTTTCTAAGTATTTGATAATGTAATATGTTTTGTCTGAAAGTCCTTGCCTTTAGGCGAACCACACGCCAAAAAATAGTGGTAGAAATGAGATTGATCTTCTGAGGAATTGATGATGCAGAGGAATGGTGCATTTAGAACACAACTCCATTTGCTTGAGCTACTAGCAAAGAAATAATGCAATTGACAGGAATGGTGGACGTCTTTTATTCTCATCGCCCTCAATGTCATCCTATTACATCTCCTATCCACCTTCCATTTCTTCCTGCTGAATGGGTTTCCCCACTGAATAAAAAAGTAATGTAAAATGCTGCACTCAACCACCGTTCCTGAAAATCTGTGTCATTACCTGAGTTTTGAAGAGGATAGTCTTTGTCTCCCAACTGAACTGAAGTCCTGAAGTTCTGAAAAAGCTTCATTGGTCCCAAAACGTTAATTCTGCTTTCTCTGCACAGATGCATCCAGATCTGCTGAGTTTTTCCAGCAGTTTCTGTTTTTGTTTCTGATTTACAGCATCCACAGTTCTTCCAATTTCTTTTATTCTGTAATGTAATATTGTATTTGTCTAAGATGATGCAATGCCACTGATTCCAGGGTGTTTTCCAGGCCAAACCTATTTTCCACCTGCTAAATACATTAATCAAATTTTACCAAGGTTCAACCTTAAGCTAAAAAATTACAAGTGTTTTAATAGTAGCCTATTGTAGTTCCATGCAGATTTTGTATTTAATGATATGTAGATAAGGTTTATTAGCAGTTTGGGGACAAAGGGCACATCTCAAAGTGAATGGAAATTTGCTCACAATTTGCAAAGACATCACTAATTGTATCAAATCAGAACTGATACTCCACAGTGTCACTCTATCATAGATGTAAAATATCTTAAAGAAAGAAAGCCCAGAGCATGTTATTTCAAAATGTTTCAGTTGACTTCAGTAATTTATAAGTTTCCTTATTTGAACCATTGCATTTAAGGGAAGAGTGCAGACTAGAAACTGAATATGAGCCTACTGGATCTCGCATAACTCAAATCATGATCATAATACAGTGCAGGCACCTAATGAGGCCAATAACTGAATCACAGGAAATTAGTCCATTGGTCTCATTTACTTATTACTGGTTAGCTGCAGGCAGTGATTGAGTACTCCTATAAAACATAAAGATTATCCAGAAGGGATCTTGTGGCACAGTAGTTGTGTCTTTACTCTGAGCTGGAAGTCCAGGTTAAAGTCTCCTGTGCCATGGAGGTGTGTCATAGCATGTCCAAAGAAGTTGATTACAATAACTGAAGAATGTCTAGCTTAGAGGTGACAGAGATTGGAATCAGAGTCCACAGCGGAATGGGAAAGACAATCATAGGTTATGAACATTGCTGACACCAGCTCATAGATGTGGAAGCAGTGTTCATAAATTAGATTTTAAAATGTTATAAATTACCTGAGAAGACAGCCAAAGGCACCCACAATTTGACTGTTAAGTGCCTGAAAGTATTGACTACAGCATACATGATTTAAACTGCAGCTATTCACTAATAAATTTCAATGGCAGCATTTAATGACCTCCCTGGTGGTTAGTTTAGTAGTGGAGAGATTTAGTTGTGTGGGAGGGTACACAGCATCCCTCTGCCTTCACCCTAAATAAGTTTGTGCTAGGACACGTTGTTGCTCAAGGCTGGAATTCAACTTGCAGCAGATATGGGGCTCACATGCAATGAGCATACCACCCAAATCCATTCTGGGTAGCTTCTCAGCTCCTGAAGGCTGCTTCATGCAAAGACACTCAGTATCTGAATGAGGGTCATGGTATCAGGAAGGGGATTCCACTGAGAACATACCACTGTCCTTGCTTCTAATCACCCAAACATTCACTTCCCAAATGCCCAGCCTGTAAATAATCTCACCATTATCATGCTGATATGCCTGGTTCAAGTCATGATTCAAATCTTCAAGTGTCTATAGGGTAGGTTAACCAGATTTTCAAAAGTCAAAATGATGACAGTTAAAAAGCCATGAGAAGATGGGACACTGATGACTAATATGTTGAGCGATAAATGAGTGATTTGCAGCTGAAATTGGGAGATCATTTGATGACATCTCTTGAAATGTGTCCAGCCAGAGTTGCCAGCCTTATGCCAAATTCTTGTACTAGAATCAGCAGTGGAGTCACTACTACCAAAACGTAGTGACCATTCCTTTGAATACACCAAGGGTGCAGTGGGTGAAAGAATACAGATCAGTAGCATGGAATGCAATGTGATATAGTGGGTGTTGACAGGAAGAAGGATTAAATTTTCTACAGATTATTTCCCCGACCCAGTTTACATTCAATAAAAGGGTAAAGGTGAAAAGTGGGATGTTTGAACTATTTTTAGGAAACAGTCGGGATAGCAGGATATTTGGTGAAAAACGAGGTCTTACTTGAATGTCTGGCCCCTAAGTAAGGCAACAATTGCCATCTCCCTGGTGATACTGTCATTCAATATATCTATTGGCTGTCATTGGCCAGTAGCTCTCTTCAGATGGAGCTGCTTTATCCTGGAGTGATTGATCTCTGTGAAGGGCTACCACTTGTTGTCAAGTGCACTTACTGAGTGACATATGCTATGGAAGATCTTTCCTGTTGGCACATCATTGAAATGACATAGGTCACCTGATATGTTTGAACAATTTGGGATCTGTTTGCATGCATAAAATAAATATGGTGTTATTAAATGTCTAAGAGAACAACTCTATTTCCGTTTGAAACTACTTATAGCAGTACAGCAGATCTATTATCTACAAAATTCACGTCTCTTCTCATATTTTGGCATTATAGATCTGAATTTAACTAATTACTTTAGTTTGGTCTACTTCTGAACAGCCTGTGGTTGGGATGAAAATAATTCAATCTAACGAAACAGCTTTTCTGTGTTTTTGAAGGATCCCCTTGTGCAATGGGAAAATATTGTGGCCGAAGGAGAAAATAAATAAATAATTGGAAAAGAAGTGACCTCAAGAATTCTGGTGCTACTGCATGATTCGGAATGTAAAGGATGGTGTGGAATGGAATGCCCCTCACCACCATCCCCCACCTTTCTTCATTTCATCTATGAAAAAATTTGGCTGCATACATTATCAGTATCTAATGGACTTTGTTATCAAAGAAGCTGTGCTATACACTGTGTGCTTCAAGCATTTAGGGACCAGCTTACAACTGAGTCCTTTGCTGTTAATCTCATTCATAGTAAACACCATCCTTGACTTGATTTGTTTGTTTTGTGACTCTAACTCCAGTATTTTTAAGTTATAAAATTGTGTTATTAATTTTTAGTGGCTTGTGCTTTGCTTTACAAACTGTACTGTGAGTGATACCTGGATTGTACAGCTGGGCCGTAGCTCCAACCCCTGCCATAATTTTGGTGCTGATGAAAATCTATTTTTGAGAATGGCAGCTGTATTCATACAAATGATGGCTCAACCCTAATGAGTGGGGCCTGAAGTGACCAATGCAACTTTTGCATATTGTTTTTCTATATGTTTGTCCACATGGCTAACAAGACTTTGGACTTGGAAGTCAAATTAGCTTCCTGGCCATAAGATTCCTGGAAAGATCTGGCTACTTTGGTTTGGTAGGCTTTGAAGTTTATACAAGCTGAATGACATTGGGACAGATTTTTCCCCTCCTACACTTGAAGCTAATTAATTTCTTACACACAATAAATTCAGGAATATTGGGCCAGTTATCCTACTTTATATTTCTTCCTACATTATTTTCCTGTACCCATTAACCCTGAATGGCTCAGACCGTCAGGTTCGGTATAAGGAAAACCTACTCCCAAGCTATGATAACATTAATCCTTCATCATTGGCAGTGGTGTGGCTAGGATGTTACTACCTCCAGGAGCAGGGTAAATAAATGAACTCGGCACATTTTAACAATCTGATTACCTCCACAGCATTAATTGGTTATGATTTTTATTTGATTGAAATATCCTCTTGGAATTCTGTCAAATGAATTAGTTGGGTTCAAATTTATCCAACAGATATTTTGCTCCTAAAATGAATAACTTTCCAATTAATCCTAGCTCATCCCCAATTTAGTAATATTGTAAAGCAGTTTAAAATCCTGCTGTCAAGAAATGAACCCCTGTCCATATTGCATGCTGTTATAAATTCTTACAGCACAACAGTGCAGTCTCAGGCATCATCTTCTAAAATTAATAATACAATAAGAGGATATATAGACATTATTGCACATGATTATTAGATTGTAACTGAAGGGGCCAACTGAATTGTGAAAATGCAGAAGCCCACCACAGCCACTCCTTTTCTTTCTGCTTTCTGTGTCCACTTTCTCTAGCGCTAATTTGTTTTTCTTTGACTGTCTTGTCTGTAAAGTAGAAATTATGATCAGCACTATTCTTGAAACAGGTTTAACCGTTAGATTTTTAACAAATTCAATGCCTGGATCAAAGTAGATTTGATATGAGCACCTTAAGTATCCTTCATAGATGCTGATCAGAATTTCTATTCTTAACATAACTCATTATTTCCATCATGCACCTCTTTTGATAAGTGATATGCTATAGTATGTAATACTTTACATCAGTCTGCGATAATAAGTACTGTAGCAGATCTTGAGCCCCAACATTGGTGTATTGCTTCAGGTTTGGTGTAATGCCCATTCGCTGTATCTTTATAAACTGTGTGAATGAGAAAATACTGGATGGACAACAATTCAGTAACAGCTTTGAAAATAAACAGAATTGTTTAAATATATATTTTCGGTAAGCAAATCATTGAACATTGAATACAACTTGATGTCTAAGTGAATGGAAAATATCATCATGAAGACTTTGGCACAGTTTTGGCCCAATTTGCACTGTACAGTCAACCAAGACAGGGCAATCTATTAAGTTTGTAGTGACACACAACTACACAGTGGGTGACTGTAAAAACAAGCAAGCACTCTGTTTTCCAGAACCCTTAATAATACTGACAGTTAGGCCTTCCCATAAAATGATTTGGCACTGAAATCAAAAAGTTTAAAAGTAATAAGGAAAGAACTAGAATTTGTCATTCCTTTCATGACCACAAGAAATTCAAAACTGTTTTACAATTAAGTATTTTAAAATGCGGTCACATATGGAATACAATAGGTAATTTGCATACGATGAGGTCCCATAAACAGCAATGACATAAGTAACCGAATAGTACATTAAAAATGCATTTAAAACATAAATCCATTATTCCAGTTGACCAGTCATAATGGTTAGAATCCAATTAAAGAGCATGCTGTTCACAAATAAGGTTTTCAGAATTAAGTTAGTGGTAATTTCCCAGATAAGGTTCCCAATAACGTTGAATTATATTCTTAATCTAAATTTTATCTTAAGTAGTTAATGAACAGGAGATGTTGTGGTGCAGTGGGTAGCATGCTTGTCTCTGAGGCAGAAGCTCAAGTTTCAAGTCCCACTCCAGGAACTGATGGCTGCAGGTGAGTTCATAATGTGGTCAACAGATGGTGGAAATGACATAGTTTAAAAACAAGTTAAGTAAAGAGGACCAAATTTAACAACTTATTTTTGAGAAAACTACTAGGTGAGGGAAATCCAGTAGACATTATCTTCTGGGACTTTTTTGGAAGTGTTTGATAAGGTGCTTCATGTTGTCTTACCACACAATTCAATCTTGTAAAGTATCAATAGAAATTCAATATGTTTGTTAGGGAACATACAAACAATTATTCCTGATAAAGGGCTTTTGCCTGAAACGTCGATTTTACTGCTCCTCGGATACTGCCTGAACTGCTGTGCTCTTCCAGCACCACTAATCCAGAATGAGCAGGAGTAGTCCATTTAGCCTCTCAAGCCTACTTTAACATTTAACAAATTCAAAAAGATGATCTGATTGTAATCACAAATCCACATTCCCATCTATTCCTGATAACCTTTCCCCTTCTTAGCAAGAATTTATCCATTAACACATTAAAAATATTTAAAGACTCTGTTTCGCTGCCACAAAAGAGAGTCCCAAAGATACACTGAGGGAAAAAAATGACCTATCTTAACATTTGATGGCAGCCCTTTATTTTTAAACATTACCCCAACTTCTATATTCCTCTCCATATCTACACTGTCAAGATCCCGAAGGTTCTTATATATTCCAATCAAATTTCCCCTTACTTCTTCAAATACTAAGCAAATAGCCTGACTAATCTTTCCTCATGAGACAAACTCATTCTAGGTGTAAGTCTGGTAAAACACCTTTGAATTGTTTCCCGCACATTTACATTCTTCCTTTATTGAATTGAACTGAATTGAATAAGCTTTATTGTCACGTGCACTCGAGTGCAGTGAAAAGTTTGCCATGTTGCCGCTAATGGTGCCATCTCAGGTACAAGAAACCTAGATACAGATAATTATGTATTTGATACAAGACTGAAAGAATAATAAATAAAAAGATCAGCATTGCTTTCACCCTATCATGAATAATCTTACTTAATACATTAAAAATACTCTTAGATCCACTCTTCTCTCTCTCAAACTGAATGTAAAATTTTATCACATTTTGTTCATTCACTGGTTACTGCAAAGGCTATAGGCCCTGACAACATTGCAGTAATAATACTGAAGACCTGTACTCCAGAACTTGCCACTCCCCTATGCAAACTCTTTCAATAGAGTTACAACTCTTGCATCTACCTGACAATGTTGAACATTGCCCAGGAATGTCCTGTACGTAAAAATCAGGATCAATCCAACCCAGCCATCAGTCTATTGTTGATCATTAGTAAAGTTTTTCACACAGAGGGTGGTACGTGTATGGAATGAACTGCCAGAGGAAGTGGTGGAGACTGGTACAATTGCAACATTTAAAAGATATTTGGATGGGTATATGAATAGGAAGGGTTTGGAGGGATATGGATTGGGTGCTAGCAGGTGGGACTAGATTGGATTGGGATATCTGGTCGGCATGGACGGATTGGACCAAAGGGTCTGTTTCCATGCTGTACATCTCTATGACTCTATGTGGTGGAAGGTGCATCAATCGCACCATCAAGTAGCACCTGCTCAGCAATAAATTGCTCAGTGAAACCTCAACTGTACTTGCCATGTAAAAACAATTGCTGCAAAAACAGGTCAGAAGCTAGGAATTCTGCAGCAGGTAATTCACCTTCTGACTCTGGAAAGCCTGTCCACCATCTACAAGGCATAAGTCAGGAATGTGATAAAATATTCCCAACTTGCCTGGATGGGTGTAGCTCCAACAACACTCATGAAGGCTGACACCCAACTGAGACAAAGCAGCTCATTTATTTGGCACTTCAGCTACAAGCATCCACTCCCTCCACCATTGATGTTCAATCGCAGCGGTGCGTGCGATCTACAAGATGCACTGCAGAAATTCACCAAAGGTCCTCAGACAGCACCTTCCAAACCAACGACCATTTCCATATAGAAGGTAATAGGCAGCAAATACATGGGAACACCATTACCTTCAAATTATTCTCCAGGTCAGTCACCATCCTGACTTGGAAATATACCACTGATTCTTCACTGTTGCCGGGTCGACATCCTAGAATTCCCTCTCTAAGGACATTGTGGGTCAACCCACAGCAGGTGATTACAGTGATTCAAGAAGGTAGCTCACCACCACCTTATCAAGAGCAACTAGGAATTGACA
Organism: Chiloscyllium plagiosum; assembly: GCF_004010195.1. Taxonomy (NCBI): domain Eukaryota; kingdom Metazoa; phylum Chordata; class Chondrichthyes; order Orectolobiformes; family Hemiscylliidae; genus Chiloscyllium; species Chiloscyllium plagiosum. Next base: position 35,295,523 of record NC_057737.1, read on the forward strand.
GTAAACACTAACCAGCCAAACAATGTCCACATCCCACAAGTAAACTTTTCAAAAATCACTATGTGGTTATTAATTAATCCTATTTTGTTGCACTAAGTGTTGTATAGCCTTCTCTTGCGGTGGCTCTGGAACATGCTATTCTAATAAATAATTCCAAAAATATTGTTTGAGCTCCACATGCTGGCTACTTCTGCCCACCTGACTTTTCTAGACTGTACATAGATTAAATTTCCCATCACGTTGCAGCCCGTTATGAAGAACAGTTGGATAAACTGGGGTTAATCTCCTTCAAAAAGAGAAGGCTGAGGGAGATTTGATGCGATCTACAGGTTGTTAGAGCCTGGATAGAGTGGATGGAAGGGCCCAATTCATTTAACAGAGATGTCAGTGACTGGAGGAGATAGTTTAAAGTGCTTGGTTGAAGAGGGCCTGATTTAAAGTGATTAGGAGAAGGATTAAGGGGGATGTGAGGAAAACCTGTTTCACCCAAAAGGTGGTAGGGGTGTGAAAAATATGTAGAGACAAAAGCCCTTAACTCATTTAAAACCCTTAACTAATTTATATAGGATCATCTGAAAGTTGTCAATTAGTACTCTATTAGTTACAGACCGAGTGTTGGAAAACGTGATGAGACTGGGTGGCTCATTTTCAGAGGCAATCGCAGAGTGGCCTTCTGCTTTGCTGTAAGTTTGTCTACATTGTTAAAATCTTTTAAAAAATACCTGAAAAGGAGAAACGTTCAGGGATGTGGAGGGGATGGGGAGTGGCAGTGTTTAAGTTGTTTATCAGCAGCAGGAACACAATGGGTCGTACAACCTTCTGCGCTGGAATGATTCTTTGTCTTTATTTTTCTGAGTCCAAATGGCTTGCAGAGGACGTTTCAGGTGGTGTAGTTACCATACATCTTTACCCATGTTATTCTGGCTGATAATAGTCATAGGTTTGGAGGAGTTACTGAAGAGGATGTTCTGACTGAGGTTGGAAGTGCACCGACATTTTTCTAGTCACACTCCTCCACTGCTCATCATAAATTTTACATTTCGCTAGAATGATGAAATGGCCAATTACACTGGTCTCAGACTGTACCTGACTTCGTACTAAAAACAATCTTTTTTTTTGTCAAAGAGTATTTGGTTATTACAAAATAAAACATAAACAAATATGCAAAGATTATAAACAAAAAAAGGTTTAGGCTGTGCAAAGCAAAATATGATTTATTTTCTAACATACCAATTATAACATGAGGCAATACGGGTAAGAGGCAAACTATGGTGAAACATATCATATAACAAATGCAATTAAGATCCCACGGATTTCTCAGGAACCCACCCTCAGACTCTGCTCCCTCAATTGGTGAGGTTTGGGTCATTAAATCTCTTTAAAATTTCACATGAGATTCCAGTTCTTCACAATTGACAAGCTGGCCTTGAAATCTCCTCAAAGATCCCTCCATCATGTACTGCTTCAATGAGGCTCAGTCTGGTGGTTCACCATTTTTTCCTGGCACAATACTCCTCTAAATGCTTTGAAACTGCACTCCATCAATTATTAGCAAGCATGTTTACTATCTATTCACACACAGCAAATTTCACCAAACCCGTACTGCCTAAGGGTTTGATTCTGAGCTCTGATCTGGCTTAGTTGCACAAAACAAGGGCTTTCAACCCTTGCCCTCTATTACATTGTACTGTTGGTGGCACACAGCTCCAACACTTAGCTGCTAACACTAGTTTTTAAGAACAGCTCTTTTCTGCTTGGAGCTTGCTTCTGTCTTCATCTGTTTTCTTCACCAGCTAACCATAATTCCAGAAATGCTCTTTAATGACTGTGCTGAGTTAAATATTGGAAACCTAACAACCAGATTTTGATCACATTCCTAGGCAGTGTTAAATGTAACTAATACTTTAGAACAGTTAAATGTAACAATTAGCAATGGAATTCGAATGTAACAATCCATTCAGATTATTGGCTTCTGAATGTCACAATATTCATCAAATGCCGGTTCCTGGATCAAACTAATACAGCAAAAAAGGAATGCATGGCACCTCAGCCTCTGTTCGGAAGAAGGGAAGCTACACCACACTGAAGCTTTCTTTATATTTGCTTTGAAAATACAAGTTTTTGTCATAAACCTCTAACAAACAACTTATTACTGACTATAGATACTTGCATGTATCATATTGACAAAACTTTAAAACTTCAATTCCAACAAAAGTGACAAATAGGATTACAGGGTTTAAACTTCATTGCAATAACGTACGTCACCATTAGCATTTTCTCTTACACTCTCCTCCATTTAACTCTTCACCGAATATTCCAGTTAAGTCCACAGCCCAATATCACTCCTTTTGCCAGCTCTGATGCAACTGTTTCTTTCAGTTCTTTTTCCAAATTCAAATGCAGTAACTTCTCAACTGCAAGGTCGAATTGCTTCTTTATGTGCTAATAATTCATCTCTTCCAATCAAAATCCTCTCTGGTTCTTTCAAGAATGTTATTGAGATGCTATTTTTTATGTTGAAGTGGGAGTATTTTTGTAATCCTGCTGGCTTTGATTTCTGATCACTAAGAACTTTCACCTTCTTCTGACCCCTGTTCTCATGAACCAGAATAGTGAGTTGAGTGCAGACTAAAACCATGGCTAATGACCTATTGAAGCTTCATCACTAGCAGAGCAATAAAAATTATCCAAACTTATCTTACTCTTTCCAAACAATGACAAAGTTCTTTCATTCTAGAACTTCACTTTATGCTCCAAACATTTTAGTCTACCACATAACTCATGAACTATAGGTATTGTCAAATCAACGTGTTCAGAGATGGTAGGACACACGTTTGCAGTAGGTGAGACTTGAACCCAAGCCTCCTAGCTCCAAAACAAAAACAGAAATTGTTGGAAAAACTCTGCAGGTCTGGCAGCATCTGTCAGGAGAGTCTGAGGAAGGGTCACTCGACCTGAAACGTTAACTCTGATTTCTTTCCACAGATGCTGCCAGACCTGCTGAGTTTTTCCAGCAATTTCTGTTTTTGTTTCTGATATATAACATCTGCAGTTCTTTTGGTTTTCTCCTAGCTCAGAAGTTAGGACATTACCACTGTGTCACAAGAACATTTAAGAATGAAGAGTTGTCATGAAAACCAACGACATTGGCCAACACAGAGATTGAAACTGTGACCCTGGTGGTACATGGTGGTAATAATACCAACAAAGCTAACCATCCACAAACTCATGAACTCTGTCCTTTCAATCCTCTTCAGGTTTTTCAGTACTTGTCTCCTTTGTTGAGAGAAACTTTCTCTCAATGGGTTATTTGGTTTATGATGGAAAGCATGTATTTCTGAGTGACAACAAGTTTCAAAATTATCTTCCTTAATCAGTTTGTCCAAACAGACTTTGTCATTTAATTGTGTGTATGAATCAAGACATCAGGGAGGTTTAGCCCTCTTTAGCAGCTCTTAAAATCTAAATCTTGCTTTCCACACTGCACATCTCACCTTTCTTGTCTTCCAGATCACGTATTGGTGTTTTTTTTATTGAACCTTTCACATTGAAGCTTCAGTAGTTCATTAGTCACGGTTTTTAATTCTACACTCAACCAACTGTTCTGGTTCAAAACATTTCTTACAATACTTCATAGAGACTTCTGATACTTGAAGCTTATTAAGTTTAACTGAGAATCTATCAATTGAATTTGCTTCCACAATTTCATCACAGACACTTGAAGTCCCTATTCAGTTGTTTTACTGCCTGTGAGTAATGGTCAAGTGTTCCCACCAGTTCACATTTTTTTCCTTTGATCAATTTTTCAAATTTGTCTTTCATGTGAGAAAGTTAATTCTCCACATTGATCAGTTTTTCCTTTAATTGCTCATTAACAACAATAAGCTTCTCATGTTTAGCCACAGTAATTCTGAGGAGTTTGGCAAGATCAGCACGATCAATAAACTGCCGCAACCCAGTCACTGCTATAGTATCAACCTACACTGGCCAAATACAAAATTCACCCTTTCAATATGTGAACTAAGAACAATTGTGAGATTGTGTGCAAATGCTAGGACTGAACTAAAAGTGGGAGTTTAAGCAAGTCAGGGAGGGAGGTATTTCTGTGTCTTGTTCTAGCCATTTTTGCAAGGTGTTGGTTTGTAGTTGAGGTGCCGCTGATTAGACCTAAGAGAGGTCAAGGTGAAGACTGGGCTTTGTTGAGGAGGGTGAGCAACGACAAGCTAAGGGCAAGACCTTCTTTTTCCCCTAAGTAAGCGAGTTGTTAAAGGGGCAGACATGGCAGACAGTGGAGGGGTATGCTTCTCCTGTCAGATGTGGTCCAGTGTCACTGTTGGCTCCGTCTGCAGGAAGTGTGTACAGCTACAGCTCCTCTCAGACCACATGGATTGGTTGGAGCAGAAGTTGGACAAACTGAGTGTACAGAAGGCAGAGAGTGTGATGGATAGTAGCTTCAGGGAGGCGGTCACACCGCAGGTATAGTCAGGTAGATGGGTGACTGACAGGAAAGGTAGGCAGCTAGTGCAGGAGTCACCTGTGGCTATCCCCCTCTCAAACAAGTATACCATTGGATACTGTTGGGGCCTAGCCTCTCAGGGGAAAATAGCAGCAGGAGTCAGGTCTATGGCACCTTGACTGGCTCTGCTGTAAAACAGAGTATTGCAAAGACCAACCGAGCAATTATGATAGGGGACTCTGTAATCAGGGACACACACAGCCATTGCTGGAGCTGCGAGCAAGATTCCAGGATGATGCATTTCCTCCCTTGTACCATGGTCAAGGATGTCTCAGAGCTGTTGCAGCAATTTCTCAAAGGGGAGCACAAGTAGCCAGTTGTACACATTGATACCAACGACAAAGATAGAAAAAGGGATGATGTCCTGCAGTGTGAATATGGGGAGTTAGGCAGGCAGTTAAAAAGCAGGAGCTCAAGGTAGCAATCTCTGGATTACTCCCAGTGCCACATGCTAGTGAGGGTAGAAATAGGATAGGGTAGATGAATGTATGGCTGAGGAACTGGTGTTGGGGACAGGGATTCAGACTTTTAGATCATTGGGATATTTTCTGGGGCAGAAGTGACCTGTAGAAGAGGGATCCTGCAACCACACGGGATAAAAATGGATTTCAACAGCTTCCTCATTTCTCCTCCCCCACATTATCCCAGTCCCAAGCCTCCAACTCGGCACCACCCTCCTGACCTGTCCATCACTCCCCCCCTTGGGCCCTATCACCTTCTCCCTCACCTTCCCGCCCTACTTCCCATTTATCTTTCAGCCCCGACCCATAAGGCTCATTCCTGATGAAGGGCTTATGCCCGAAACATTGATTCTCCTGATCTTTGGATGCTGCCTGACCTGCTGTGCTTTTCCAGCACCACACTCTTGACTCTGCATTGATTTCAAAGCAGGAGGCCTGACAGATAAGGCAGATGAGCTCAGGGCTTGGATGGGAACATGAGACTAGGATATCATAGCTATTACAGAAACATGGCTAAGGGAGGGACAGGACTGGCAGCTCAATGTTCTGGGGTACAGATGCTACGGGAAAGATAGAAAGGGAGTCAAGTACATAATCATTTTGATTAGAGAAAACATCACAGCAGTATTTAGAGAGGATATTCCTGGGGAATTGTCCAGTGAAGCTATATGGGGGGAGATGAGAAATAAACTTAGGGTGATCACCTTGATGGGATTGTACTACAAGACCCTCAATAGTGAGAAATTGAGGACCAAATATGTAGGGAGATCGCAGCTAATTATAAGAATAATAGGATTGTAATGGTAGGAGATTTTTACCTTCTGAACATAGACTGGGACTGTCATATTGTTAAGGGCTTTGATGAGCAGAAATTTGTTAAGTGTGTTCAAGAAAAAATTCTCAATAAATAAGCCCCTGTAGAGAAGGGGAAAACTCAACCTCCTCTTGGGAAATAAGACAGAGGCAAGTGACTGAGATGTTGACTGAGAGGCAAGTGATTAGAACAAGGCCAATTTTGATGGTATTTGACAGAAACCTTTCAAAAGTAGGTTGAGGGATGTCTGCCAAGTGGGAGACTTTCAAAAGTGAGATAACGAGAATTCTAGGCCAGCATGTTCCTGTTGGAGTGAAGGGGAAGGCTGACAGGAGTAGGGAACACTGGATGATAAGAGATGTTGTGGCTCTGGTCAAGAAAACACAGGCATATGTCAAGTGTAGACAGCTGGGATCAAGTGAATTCCTTGAGGAGTATGGGCAGTGTAGCACTACACTTAAGAGGAAAATCAGGAGGGAAAATGGGGACATTAGATAGTTTTGGCAGATAAGATTAAGGAGAATCCAAAGAGACTCTACAAGTATATTTAGGGCAAAAGAGTAACTAGTACCGCTTAATGATCAACAAGGCCATCTATGTGTGCACACAGGAGATGAGTGAGATCCTAACCTAATATTTCACACCTGTATTTACTGTGGAGAAAAATATGGAAGCTAGGGAACTCTGGGAAATAAAGTGTTATCTTGAAAACAGTTCATGTTACAGAAGAGGTGGTGCTGGATGTCTAAAATACATAAAAGTAGATAAATCCCCAGAACCTGACCAGGTGTATCCCAGCACACTGTAGGAAGCTAGGGAAGAAATTGCAAGCCCGCTAGCAAAGATATTTGCATCTTCAACAGCCATAGGTGAGGTTCCAGAAGACTGAAGGTTGTGCCCTTATGCAAGAAAGGGTGTAAGAAAAAGCCAGGGAATTACAGGCTGGTGATCCTTACATCAGTGGTGGGTAACTTGTTGGAGGGGATTCTGAGAGAAAATATCTTCATGCATTTGCACATGAAATAGTTTAGTTGAGGAAAGCTGGTCAGCATAAATGAATTGGGCCGAAGGGCCTGTTTCCATGCTTTATGACTCCATGACTCTAATTCCTACAGCGACAAATGTTTACCAAGTCACTTTGTAACTGTACAAAGAGTAATATCTTCAAAATCAATAATAGTCTTGAATAACTTCAAGAATTATTTTCTTTACTTCCTTATCTATGCTGTCAACTTTAAGCAGCAGCATCCAAATGTGAATTAGGCTGTTTTACCCTTTCAAGCAGTTTGTACACCTGATCTGGCTGCTTCAAGGGGTTTCATGTTTTCTACATGTAAGCCTCAGGGTCAGTTCATAAGCAGCGAGAGTTGCCTTTTTAGCTCTCCCATAAACTGGTGAAGACATAGCTTTGAGCTTTGAGCTTTGTCAGTCTGTCTGCTCTGCATGAGCAGAGTCCACCTTTCTGCTAATTACGTGGTGTAATTTAAAAAAACCCTCAACATCCCTTTCTTCCAATTTTGGGATTGCAGGGACAATTTCAAAACAGCTCCAGATTAGTATCTTTGCTGAGTTCATAGAAGACAATAGCAATTTATTGTCACGTGAATTTTTACAAAAAATACTGTAAAAAGTGTTATTTGTCTTACCATAGCACCTAAAATAATGATAAATCATAAATAATGAGTAAACTTAAGTAAACATTCAGCACAGTTCGATTAATGGCACTTTGGTACACTAGAAAACTGAGCCGAAATCACCAAGGCACGGTGAGACAGGACGACCAGGCTGGGCTGTTGGAAGACCCGGAAACTGCTGAAGTAAACCTTCACACTGGGACAAGATCCATCATCGCCTTTCCTGGAGAAGACTGCCACACCGGGAGATCACCCTGCCAGTCTCTAGGAAGCCAACTCATTGCTGATCCTGGGCCAAGAGAAGATACTTTCTGCTAAAGTTGTTAAAAGAAGTCAAGGTACCATGATAAATGCAAACTTTGTTTTTAAAATCGTGATTAAAAAATAACGCAGTTGGAATAGATGGGCCGAGGAACCCACATGTTGCTCTGCTTATAAAAAAAAATCAGGAATCTTCCCTTCATCATTCAAAGTTTTTCTTTAATTGAAATGCCTTTTCCTCACTCCCTTCTGCCTCCTTCCTCTTTTTAGGATTTTGAAATGTCCTTTCTCAGTCCCTTTCCCTCTCACGTGTTTCCTAATGTGACCCTTTGAAATTCTAGCTCTAGCCCTTTTCATTCTTACTGATTCTTTGCTCCTGCTACCTTGTCTACTTCTAGTTCTACACGTCCCTCAGATTTTCCCAATTCAATAGCAGATTGTTGGCCATTTGTTGTCTCTTGGCATTTGATCTAAATTCAACTGTCAGGAAATACTTTTCACAGTCAGTGGAAATTGTCTTTAAACTATTAACGTTTATCCCAATCTGCTATAAAAACACTTACGTTTCAAAACAGTACATTACAGTTATACATCACTATATATCGAATCATAGAATCCCTACAGTGTGGAAACAGGCCGTTCAGCCCAACAAATCCTCACTGACCCCCCGAAGAGCAACCCACCCAGACCCATTCCCCTATCCTATACTTACCCCGATTAATGCACCACACCGGCACATCCCTGAATACTATGGGACAATTTAGCATGGCCAGTTCACCATAACTTGCACATTTTTAGACTGTGGGAGATGATAGGAAATCTATGCCAGTACTTTCATGATTTATTGATCCCAGCTCCAATTATGTATTTTTCTTTTACACAACAGATTCAACGCTAGAACTAGTCCCCAAATATTTGTTCTAACTGAGATTGGAGGGTCCTCAGTAATTACACTCCTCCGCTGAGCATGACAGTGGTAGAGCCCATTATGAAAGCCATGTCGACTGCATTTGGTTTAGTATCAGAAACAATTGAGCCAGGTTTCTTTGGTTTACAAAGAATAACTGATTTATTACAAAATAAAGCTTACCAAAAATGCAGATTATCAAAAAGGTTAAGAACATGTAAGGACAGAAATAACACAACACAAAAGGGGACCATTTGGCCCCTCTTGTCTATGCTGATCCAAAGACACCTAGCTGCCCTTTCTAATCCTACCTTCCTGCACACAACTTATGCTTCAGCAGTTGAAACTTTATTGCTGGAACAGCACAGCAGGTCAGGCAGCATCCAGGGAACAGGAGATTCGACGTTTCGGGCACAGGCCCTTCTTCAGGAATGACATTCCTGAAGAAGGGCCTGTGCCCGAAACGTCGAATCTCCTGTTCCCTGGATGCTGCCTGACCTGCTGTGCTGTTCCAGCAATAAAGTTTCAACTTTGATCTCCAGCATCTGCAGACCTCACTTTCTCCTCGAAGATTATGCTTCAGCAGCCCAAACCTGACAATGAGGTAATAATGGGTAACTGCCAAACCATGGTTGAATACCTCAGAAAACACATGTGGGGTGGGTGAAATTTTGTATTGAGAATGCTAATTTATTTCATAAATTGTAATAACTAGATGACATGGAGTTCCTGCAAGCAACCAATTAAACACTGTCAGTCTTTGGGGATATGCATGAAGTCTTGTGATACAAGACCCCTACCTCTCAATACTGACCTGCTATGAAGCTTTGTGACATGCCAATGTTAATATCTCCTCCAAAACAGAAGCAACTGAACAAGTTCAGGGTCTACTGCCTGCATCAAAGTTTCTTATTCATTCAACAAGCCAATCAGACTCATAGAGCAAAAATACTATTCACATGACATGTATTTTTCAACTGATTGAGAGAAATATTGGTAGTTCCTCATTGAAATTACTAATTAAAAATGATTTCTGCGCCCATTATACACTGTCATAGGGTCACGATGATCAGAAAAAAAAGGGCTCTTTGTGAAGTTTAATACCTTGAAATAAAAAAAAAGGGAAGCCCACTTTAGATACAGGGATGCAATTCTAAAGTGAAAGCTGGTCGTTGGAGGGGGATGCAGGATCTGCAGTGATGCATGGGGTTGCAATGTTCTGACCTGTCTCTGAGTATTGTGTGTGTATAAGAGAGAGTCGGCTGTGCGGCAGGAGTTGCATTGCTGTGCAGTTTGTAGCGATCCTATCTCGGGTCTCAGGATCAGCTGCCAGTTGGCCAACCTGCGTCTGTCTCACTCGGTGTCTGAGGGAGGGAGGAGAGCAGAGCAGAGCAGAGCAGAGCTGCAGTGGCTGGATGTTCACTTGGAGCTCATTCCACACACTCGGCTTCAGGGGAGGCAGGCTATCGGCTCTGGATGTGGTTGATGCTGCTGTGCTGTACCTGGAGGGACGATCGGATGGGAGAGGAGGAGGGTGGGTTGTACCAGACACTGCAGTTATTAACACTGCAACACTTCTACCTGGTTTTAATTAAGAACTTCACTGTCCTGAGGTCGATTCAATTGCATGTTATCGTTCGAGCTGGTTGAGAGCTGCATTTTATTGTACTCCGCCAAGTTCATGCTGTTTGTATTTCTTTCTGGCTGCATGCTTTAGTGGGCTGTATACTGTATTGTCTGGCTGCAGGTCGCAGGCCTTGCTGGGCTGTATTCGCTTGTATTGTGCTTTGTGTGCTATCTCTGCTTGATGCTGGTCTGGGCCTAGTTGTATTGAGTTATACTGCACAGTGTGTGTCACAGGTCTGTCTGTCTGTCTGGCTGTAGCCAAGGTGGGCTCTATATTGGGTTGTGTGAAGTTACTGAAGTGTGTGTTAATATTCTGTTTTGGGTTGCAGGAGGATGTTTGCCGTGCTGTGCAGGATGTGGGCGCTCTATCTATGATGGTCAGTATCTCCAGGCTCTCAATACAGACTGGCACAATGCCTGCTTTAGGTAAGCATCCAGGTTCCCTGAGTGTGTGATTGTGTAAACTCTGTCTGTATCCTTGGACACATCAATAACCTTGGACTTTTTTTTATTCTCTGAATGTTTGTATTACAAACTATGGACTGGAAGGGAGGCTCAGCAGCACTACCTCAAGGGCAGTTAGGCATGGGTAGCAAATACAGGCCTAGCCAGTGCAGTCCCCATTCTGCTAAACACAAACATTTTAAAAGGTTTTTTTTTAAAGATGCAACTCCTGTTTATTTTGTAAGTTACATTCATTACATAGTGCACAGTGGCTGCATTGTCAATGGATTTTCCGAACACTAATGGTAATTCTGTTACATTTCCTATGTGTGGAAAAAAATGGTTGGAAAAAATGTCAAAAGAACTTTTGCTTTCCTCTCTATTTTGAGATGTTAGAAAATTAATTTTTGAGCATCATGACACTGGGCTGGAAGCAGTTTGAATTAAGTGTTACAAATGTAATTGCAATGTTATGGCCAGACAGTTGTACGATAATTATTCTAACAATATTTTAAACAATGCACAACAAATGTGTGTACCCTCATATATAATTACATGAAATACCGTATGTGTACTGTTGCTAATCTTCCCCATGTCACTGGTTTGAAAAAACAAAAGTAAGGAAAATAACGAGAACATTCAATAGTTCCGACAGCATCTGTGAAAAGATAATTTTAAGGTTTTTTGACTTTTTTTCTGTTTAGAAATGGAATAGAAACAAGCAGAAATTGCTAGAGGAAACTCTGCAGGTCTGGCAGCATCTGTGGAGAGAAAGCAAACATTCAGGTTCAGTGACCTTTCATCAGAACTAGTAGAAGTGAGGAAAAGATGGTCTATAATGATGGTGAGGCTGGTATAAAGGTGGAGATTCTGCTCAGAGGAAGAGTAACGAAGTCAGGCAAACAAAAGAATGAATAATATGGACCAAAAGATGAAAAAGGGGTGGGCTGTGCTGAAAGCAGCCAAAAGTGAGGACTGCAGATGCTGGAGATTAGAGTTGAGAGTGTGGTGCTGGAAAAACACAGCAGGTCAGGTAGCATCTGAGGAGCAGGAGAGTCGATATTTCAGGCAAAAGCCCTTCATCAGGAATGAGCAGCCCATGTCAAAACATTGCCCATCCACACATCCCAGGCCAAGGACAAGGAAGAGGATGCTGAGGCCTTCAACTTATTTTCCTTTAGAAATGGAACAGGTTTTTAAATTGGATGGTCTACACTTGAACCAGACTGGAAATAACATCCTTGGGGGAAGTGTATGCTACTGTTGGGGAGGTTTTAAACTAATGTGGCAGGAGGCTGGGAACCAGAAGAGAGGACTAGTAGACAATGACGTGGAAACTAGAGACTGTAAGGATCATGAAGTTAGCATTACCAAGGGGAAGAGTAGACCGAGAGCAGATGAGTGCAAACGAACTGGCGGCCTGAAATGCATATACTTTAATGCCAGGAGTATAGTGGGTAAGGCAGATGAATTTCGGGCTTGGATTGGTGCCTGAGAGTGTGACGTTATTGCGATCACAGACTTGGTTAAAGGAAAAGTATGATTGGCAACTGAATGTTCCAGGATGTAGATGCTTCAGACAGGACAGGGAGGGAAGTAAAGGGTGGGGGGGGTTGGAGAAGTTGCATTGCTGGTCAGGGATGATATCACAGCTGTGCTACAGGAGGACACTATGGAGGGCCTCAGCAGTGAGGCATTATGAAATAAGAAGGGTGCAGTTACATTGTTGGGGCTGTATTACAGGTCTCCCAATAGTGAGCGTGAGGTAGAAGAACAGATAGGTAAACCGATTATGGAAAGACTTAGAGGCAACAGGGTGGTGGTGATGGGAGATTTTAATTATCCCAACATTGACTGGGACACACTTAGTGGCAGAGGTCTGGATGGAGCAGAATTTGTAAGGAGCATCCAGGAAAGTTTTCTAGAGCAGTATGTCAATAGACCGACGAGGGAAAGGGCCATATTGGACCTGGTGTTGGGGGAATGAGCCAGGCCAGTTGTTAGAAGTTGCAGTGGAGGATTTCTTTAGGAATAGTGACCACAATTCAGTAAGTTTTAGAATACTCGTAGATAAAGATGAGTGGTCCTAGGGGAAGAGTACTAAACCTGGGCTAAAGTCAATTATATCAAAATTTGGCAAGAGCTAGCAAGTGTGGATTGGGAGCAGCTATTTGAAGGGAGGTCCATATTTGGTATGTGGGAGGCTTTCAAAGATAGTGCAGGGACGGCATGTCACTTTTGAAAACAAGGGATAGGAAAGACAGATTCGTGAACCATGGATGACAGGAGAAATTGTGCGACTAGCCAAGAGGAAAAGGGAAGTGTAGATAAGGTCCAGGCAGCTAAGAATAGAATAGGCGTTGGAGGAATATAGGAGAGTAGAACCAATCTTAAACATGGAATCAAGTTGGCTAAAAGGGGTCATGAAGTAACTTTAGCGAGCAGAATCCAGGAGAATCCCAAAGCCTTTTATTCTTCTACAAGAGGCAAGAGGGTATCTAGAGAAAGGGTTGGTCCACTAAAGGATAAGGAAGGAAGGTTCTGTGTCGAACCTGAGAAAATGGGTGAGATTCTTAATGATTACTTTGCATCAGTGGGACATGATGAATGTCGAAATGAGAGATAGAAATTTGTTTACTCTGGATCATATTGACATAAGGAGGGAAAATGTGTTGGGTAGGCTAAAGGATATTAAGGTGGACAAATTCCCAGGCAGGATGGGATCTATCCCAGGTTGCTGAGGGAGGTGAGAGAGGAAATAGCTGGGGTCCTGTTGCATCCTTAAACACAAGTGAGGTGCTGGAGGAGTGGAAGGTTGTTCATGTTGTCCCCCTGTACAAGAAAGGTATTAGGGATATTCCAGGTAACTATAGACTAGTGAGCCTGACGTCAGGGGTGGGAAAATTGCTGGAGAAGGTACTGAGGGATAAAATCTATTTATATTTGGAAAAGAACAGGCTTATCAGTGATAAGCAACATGGTTTTGTGTGGGGAAAATCGTGTCTGAGCAACTTAGAGTTCTTTTGAGGAAGTGACCAAGTTGATAGATGAAGGAAGGGCTGTAGATGTCATATTTGTGGACTTTAGTAAGATGTTTGATAAGGATCCCCATGGTAAACTAATAGAGAAAGTGAAGTCACATGGTGTGCAGGGGGTTCTAGCTAGGTGGATAAGTAGTAGTTGAAGGGAGTTTCTGGAAATGGAGGAAGGTGGCCAGTGGTGTTCCACAGGGGTCAGTGTTGTGGCCACTCTTGTTTGTGATATACATAAATGATCTGGAAGAGGGCATTGTTGGTCTGATCAGTAAGTTTGCAGATGACGCGAAGATTGGTGGCGTAGCAGAAAATATAGGGGACTATCAAAGAATACAGGAGAATATAGACTGGAGAGTTGGGTGGAGAAGTGGCAGATGGAGTTCAATCCAGGCAAATGTGAGGTGATACATTTTGGGAAGTCTAATTCTAGAGTGATCTATACTGTAAAAGGAAGAGTCTTGGGAAAAGTTGATGAGCAGAGAGATCTGGAAGTGCAGGTCCATTGTACCCTGAAGGTGGATAGAGTGGTCACGAAGGCATATGGTATGTTTGCCTTCATCGGACGGGGTATTGAGTATAAGAACTGGTAGGTCATGTTAAAATTGTACAAGACATTGGTTCGGCTGCGTTTAGAATATTGTGAACAGTTCTGGTCGCCACATTGCCAAAAGGATGTGGATGCTTTGGAGAAGGTGCAGAGAAGCTTTGAGGATGTTGCCTGGTATGGAAGGTGCTAGCTATGAAGAGAGGTTGAGTAGGTTAGGTTTGTTTTAATTAGAAAAAAGGACATTTGAGGGGGTCCTGATTCGAGGTCGACAAAATCATTTAGGGTATAGACTGGGTAGGTAGAGCCAAGCTTTTTCCCAGGGTAAGGGCTTCAATAACGAGAGGTCACGCGTTGAAGGTTAGAGGTGAAAAGTTTAAGTGGGATATACATGGAAAGTATGTTACACAGAGGGTGGTAGGTGTCAGGAACGCGTTGCCAGCAGAGGTAGTAGACTCTTTTCAGGTGTATCTGGACAAATGTATGAGTAGGTGGGGAACAGAGGGGTACAGATCCTTAATAATTGGACGATCGGTTTAGAGAGTGGATTTGGATCGGCTCAGGCTTGGAGGGCCAAAGAGCCTGTTCCTGGGTTGTAAATTTTCTTTGTTCTCTTTCTTTTGAGCAATTGGAAGGACTGGGCAGTGTTGGGGTGGCTAGAGGGTGGAGCTGTGAAGGTGGATCACAAAAAATTAAAGGGAAGGCCTGTGATAGGGTGGAGAGCAAATGAAAATTTAATATCTAAAAATTGGTTTTTAAAAAAGCCGAAGAAAGTGGTGTTGGAACATGTCAAGAAATGAAGGATGTCCAATGAGGTATAAATAGCTGGATAGCAATTGGCCAAATGAAAAGTTAAAAAAGAAGCAAACAAAAGCTGAACCAATGAAAAATAAACATGAAATGGAGGGAGGGTTGATGCTTGAAAATTGTTGAGCCCAGATGGCTGAGTGGAGAGAGGCTCCATTTCTCAAGGTTGCGTTGGGCTTGATTGGAAAGCTGTCACAGGCAAAGATGCAAAGAATAGTGAAGGACAATCAGAGTGGGACTCTAAAGAAAACTCAGGATCATGCTTTCTAACTTTTGTACACACCAGGCAAAGGAGTCCATGTTGACAGATAGGACTGTAAGAAGTACAGGGATTCAGAGGGGCCTCTGTGTGCATTCTCATTGATCCTTAAAACCAGCAGGGGAGGTGCATAAGGTGGTTAAGGAGGCAAAACCAGAAATTGCTGCAAAGCAGGTCCAGCAGTATCTATAGAGAAAAAGCAGCGGTAATGTTTCAAATCCAGTGACCCGTCTTCAGATTTGGAGTTTTACTAGGTTTTATCTTATTTTAGTGATGAAGAAGGCATATGGGATACTTGTCTTTATTAGTCAAGGCAATTGATACAAGAGCAAGAAGATTATGATGAAGTTGTGTATAATGTTAAGCCACAGCTGGAGTATTTCTGCTCACCACATTCTAGACAGGATGTGATTGTATTGGAGGGGATACAGAGGAGGTTCACCAGGACGTTGTCTGGGCTGGAGTGAGTCTGCTATGAAGGGAGACGCTTAAAGGCTGGGGTTATTTTCCTTTCGAACAACGAAGGCTGAGGGAAGGTCTGATTTTAGGCCTACAGAGTTCTGAGGGCATAAGCAGGAGGCACTTTTTTTTTCCCCTCCTCTTGACCTTGCTGGGGCTGTTTGGTTTTCTTGGGGAGCAGTACAGTCTGGATGTTAGGTAGCGGTCCATCCTGTGATCTAGTGAGTCCTTGCAGAACTCCCCAAGGGTGGTACGGTGGCACAATGTTTAGCATTGCAGTCTCTCAGCGCCAGAGACCTGGGTTCAATTCTTGCCTCAGGCAACTGTCTGTGTGGAGTTTGCACGTTCTCCCAGTGTCTGCGCGGGTTTCCTCTGGGTGCTCTGGTTTCCTCCCACAGTCCAAAGATGTGCAGGTTCAGTGAATTGGCCATACTAAATTGCCCATAGTATTAGGTGAAGGGGTAAATGTAGGGGAATGGGTCCGGGTTGGTTGCTGTTCAGAGGGTCGCTGTGGACTTGTTGGGCCAAAGGGCCTGTTTCCACACTGTAAGTAATCTAATCTAAATCATTGTGGGTGGTGAGTTGGAGGGGATGAGATGATGTGGGTCATTTTGTCATGGGCCATGTCACTGGCTGCTTCCACGATTTTGCCAGTGGGTAGGAAATCAGGGGCTCTGGCTTTGGTACACTCTGTAGTGACAGTCACACAGTAGCTGGAACATGAAGCTACAGACTAGCTCTGGAGGAATGGGTCCTGACTTTGACTTGAATAGGTACCAACCGTCAAGGCCCTCCCTGTCATGAGGACTGGTATGGGCTCTCCTCTGTCCTGCGTATTTTCTTGTTCTGGGTAAAAACAATGACTGCAGATGCTGGAAACCAGATTCTGGATTAGTGGTGCTGGAAGAGCACAGCAGTTCAGGCAGCTTCTGTCTGTTTTTGTTCAGTAATTTGTTAGAGCAATTTAACATACATAGTCATCGAAATGTACAGCATGAAAACAGACTCTATGGTCCAGCTTGTCCATGCTGACCAGATATGTTAACCTAATCTAGCCCCATTTGCCAGCACTTGGCCCATATCCCTCTCAACCCTTCCTATTCATATACCCATCCAGATGCCTTTTTAAATGTTGTAGTTGTACCAGTCTCCACTTCCTCTGGCAGCCCATTCCATACACGCACCACCCTTTGTATGGAAAAGGTTGTCCCTTAGGTCTTTTTTTATATCTTTCCCCTCTCTCTCCTTAAACCTATGCCTTTTAATATTGGACTCTAGTCTATAGTTCCCTGGCTTGTCCTTACCATTTTTCTTAAATAGTGGCACAACGTTAGCCGACCTCCAGTCTTCCAGCACCACCCCTGTGGCTATCGATGAGGCCCAGCAATCGCTTCCCACAGAGTTCTAGGGTACACCTGATCAGGTCATGGGGATTTAACCATCTTTAATTCAGTTTAAAACAATACAAAGAAAGAACAACCAAAAAAATTTTAAAACCCAAACCACCCACATGGACAAATGTATCAATATCTTAAGAAAAAAAAACAACTAGTTAACTAAATACATAATAACTAACAACAAACTAAATAATAAAAAAACGCTCAGCCAAACAGAACACTAACTCTCGAATGTTGAGAGCATTAATTTTCACCTATTCATAGTTTGCAGTTCCCCCTCTCTGGATATTTGACTCATAAAACACAATCGTTACAGCTATGTAAAAGCCCTAGTTAGTGTGGCAGACAAATCTCTGTCCAGGTATTCCAAAAAGGGCCGCCATGTCTTATAGGAATTCTCAGTTTTGTGGCATACCATACTTGTGAGAAAGTCCAGGGGTATATGCTCCATAACACTTTTTCGCCAGCCCTAGAGGCCCAGGTGATTTTCGGGTACACAATCTAACAAGATATTCTTTCTTACTGAGAGAGTGCGGATGTTAAGGGGTTTTGTTCTTATGCGCATAGAGTCCTAGAGATGTACAGCATGGAAACAGACCCTTCAGTCCCACTCGTCCATGCTGACCAGGTATCCCAATCCAATCTAGTCCCACCTGCCACCACCTGGCCCATATCCCTGCAAACCCTTCCTATTCATATACCTATCCAGATGCCTTTTAAATGTTGCAATTGTACCAGCCTCCACCACTTTTTCTGGCAGCTCATTCCATATACGTACCACCCTCTGTGTGAAAACGTTGCCCTTCGGGTCTCTTTTATATCTTTCCCCTCTCACCCTAAACCTATGACCTAGTTCTGGACTCCCCCACCCCAGGGAAACGACTTGTCTATTTATCCTATCCATGCCCCTCATGCTTTTATAAACCTCTATACGGTCACCCCTCAGCCTCCGACGCTCCAGGGAAAACAGCCTCTCCCTCTAGCTCAACCCTGCAGCATCCTTGTAAATCTTTTCTGAACCCTTTCAAGTTTCACAACATCCTTACTTTAGGAAGGAAACCAGAATCACATGCGATATTCCAACAGTGGCTTAATCAATGTCCTGTACAGCTGCAACATGACTTCCCAACTCCTGTACTCAATACTCTGACCAATAAAGGAAAGCGTTCCAAATGCCGCCTTCACTATCCTATAACTTTGTCGAACGCCTTACTGAGGTCCATATAGATCATGACCACTGCACTGTACTCATCAATCCTCTTTGTTAATTCTTCAGAAAAACTCAATCAAGTTTGTGAGACACGATTTCCCACGCACAAAGCCATGTTGACTATCCCTAATCAGTCCTTGCCTTTTCAAATACATGTACATCCTGTCCGTCCGGATTCCCTCCAACAACTTGCCCACCATCGACGTCAGGCTTATTGGTCTATAGTTCCCTGTCTTGTCCTTACCACCTTTTTCTTAAATACTGGTACCACGTTAGCCAACTTCCAGTCTTCTCCAACCTTCAGTCCACTCACCTGTGACTATCAATGATATAAATATCTCAGCAAGAGGTCCAGCAATCACTTCCCTAGCTTCCCACAGAGTTCTAGGTTACACCTGATCGGGTCCTAGGGATTTATCCAGCACTTCCTCCTCTGTAATATGGACATTTTTCAAGATACCACCATCTAATTCCCTACATTCTATATCTTCCATCTTTTCCACAGTAAATACTGATGCAAAATACTCTTCTGCCATCTCATGTGGCTCCACTCAAAGGCCACCTTGCTGATCTTTGAGGGGCCCTATTCTCTCCCTTGTTACCCTTTTGTCCTTAATGTGTTTGTAAAAACCCTTTGGATTCTCCTTAATCCTATTTGCCAAAGCTATCTCATGTCCCCTTTTTGTTCTCCTGATCTCCCTCTTAAGTATACTCCTACTGCCTTTATACTCTAAGAATTCACTCGATCTATCCTGTCTATACCTGACATATGCTTCCTACGTTTTCTTAATCAAACCCTCAATTTCTTTAGTCACCCAGCATTCCCGACATATACCAGCATTTCCTTTCGCCCTAACAGGAATATACTTTCTCTAGACTCTCTATCTCATTTCTGAAGGCTTCCCATTTTCCAGCCATCCCTTTACCTGCGAATATCTGCCCCTAGTCAGCTTTTGAAAGTTCTTGCCCAATACCATCAAATTAGCCTTCCTCCAACTTAGAACTTCAACTTTTAGATCTGGTCTATCCTTTTCCATCACTCTTTTAAAACTAATAGAATTACAATGCTGGAGCAAAAGTGCTTTCCCACTGACACCTCAATCACCTGCCCTGCCTTATTTCCCAAGAGTAGGTCAAGTTTTGCACTTTCTCTCATCGGTGCATCCACATACTGAATCAAAACATTTTCTTGTACACACTGAACAAATCCCTCTCCATCTAAACCCTTAACACTATGGCAGTCCCAGTCTATGTTTGGAAAGTTAAAATCCCCTATCATAACCACCTATTATTCTTACAGATAATTGAGATCTCCTTACAAATTTGTTTCTCAATTTCCTGCTGACTATTAGGGGATGTATAATACAATCCCATTAGGATGATCATCCCTTTCTTATTTCTCAGTTCCACCCAAATAACTTCCCTGGATGTATTTCTGGGAATATCCTCCCTCAGCACAGCTGTAATGCTATCCCTTATCAAAAATGCCACTCCCCCTCCTCTCTTGCCTCCCTTTCTATCCTTCCTGTAGCATTTGTATCCTGGAACATTAAGCTGCCAGTCCTGTACATCCCTGAGCCACATTTCTGCAATTGTTATGATAACCCAGTCCCATGTTCCTAACCATGCCCTGAGTTCATCTGCCTTCCTTGTTTGGTCTCTTGCATTGAAATAAATGCAGTTTAATTTATCAGTCCTACCTTATTGTCTGCTTTGTCCCTGCCTGCCCTGACTGTGTTTGACTTCTTTTCCCAACTGTATCAGTCTCAGATTGATCTCTTCCCTCACGATTTCCCTAGGTCCCCTCCCCCCACCACCTTACTAGTTTAAATCCTCCTGAGCAGCTCTAGCAAATCTCCCTGCCAGTGTATTAGTCCCTTCCAATTTGGGTGCAATCCGTCCTTCTTGTACAGGTCACTTCTATCCGAAAAGAGATTCCAATGATCCAAAAATGTGAATCCTTCTCCCATACACCAGCTCCTCAGCCATGCATTCATCTGCTTTATCCTCCTATTCCTGCCCTCATTAGCTCGTAGCACTGGGAGTAATCCAGGTATTACTATGCTTGATGACCTCCTTTTTAAATTCCTGCCTAACTCTCTGTAATCTCCCTTCAGAATCTCAACCTTTTCCCTTCCTATGTCATTGGTTCCGATGTGGACAATGACCTTCTGTTGGCCCCTCTTCCCCCTTGAGAACATTCTGCTCCCTCTCTGAGACATCCTTGATCCTGACACCAGGAAGGTAACACACCATTCTGAGTTTTTGCTGCTGGCCAATCTGTGCCTTGGACTAGGTTGTCCCCTAACACAATTGATCTCTTGGAACCCAACATACCCCTCATTGTATTAACGCCAGCCTTGATACCAGAAACTTGACTGTCCGTGCTACATTTCGCTGAGAATCCATCACCCCTCTACATTTTCCAAAACGGCATATTTGTTTGAAATGGGATAGCCACAGAAGACTCCTGTACTACCTACCTGTCTTACCTTTTACTGGAATTAACCTATCTATGTGACTGTATCTGCAACTTTTCTCCCTTCCTATAACTGCCATCCATCACACACCCTTGGTCTTGTAAATTCCTCTGACTGTCTCTCTAACTGATCCATTCGATCTGATAAGATTCGCAACCAACAGTATTTATTGCAGATATAATCCTTAGTAACCCGTAAACTCTCCCTAAGCTCCCACATTCGACAAGAAGAGCATATCACTCTCCTAAGGGCCATTTTTGCTGCTTTAAATCTACAGACCCAGAAAATAGCACTGTCTTATTCCTCTACAAAACACTACTCCAGATTAAATTAAACTTAAAAATATAAGCCATAAATTTTAATCAAGATATTTATCTCAATAAAACATAATCAAGAAAGAGCTCACTGTACTCACTACTGCAGACTTATTGTAAGGCCACACTTAAAATATTCACTTGTTTCTGTGCTGTGACCTCTCCCAGACAGGTTCCTCCATGATCAGTTGTGAATTTCACTTCTTTGTTAGTTTTCCCAGATGCACTCTGATATCCAGCAATTCATGAATTCAAACAGCAAAGGCAGTAGCTGGCAGGTTGACTGCTCGCTTTCGCTCTGTCAATCATGTGCTGCCTTTGTCTATTTCTTTCCCTTGTAAAAGTGCTGTTGTTTTGACTTTTTTAACTCCAAAGTTCCAAACAATGCTACAGCATATAAAACAGTAATTGCTGCTCCTGGAATTTGAGGAAATCCCCTCCAACACCTAAAGTACCTCAAAAGGATCAACCTTTTACAGCTAGAAAGTTTTCCTGTCCTTCATCTTGGACTACCCAGAATGGAACACACTGGGCAGGCCAAGGAGAGGAGAGATCTGGTTCATCTCCACCCTTTCACCCCAAATCCCCTCCATTGCACCTGCCAGAGCACTCCAGTGTGTTTTGAAGGCTATCACAGGGCCAGAGACAATGGATAAGTGTACCCGTACCAACTTTACACTTGGGACATGTTGAAGATACCCCCGGTTTAAATTTTGACAAATGATGCAGAGTAAAGTGGACCCTGTGGAGAATTTTCAACTGTAAGGCATGGGTCCTATTGCAAATTGATATCTTTCTTGCATTTTCCCAAATATCGCCCCATGGCTCTGAGGAGACCTCAATGCCTAGAGCTCTCTCCCACTCTCTGCAGAGTCAGTCGAACTCGTCTGAGGGACCGCCCTCCCAAGTGCTGACGGACAGTGTACTCTTAGCACTGAGCATCCGCCTCTCTCTCTCTGTCGGATTTTTAGGGATCAGTCAAAAGTGTAGTTTTTTTTTAATAAAATCCCTAACTTGAAGAAAACAAAAGAGGTCCCAGTTAGATTGTTCGTATTTCTGTGTTAACTGATCAAAGGACATCATTCTGTCTCCCTCAATAAATCCCTCATGCAAGACCCATCCCTAGCTGCCCAATGTCTGAATCCTGAATCCATCATCCCCAATTGAAAATCCGGCATACCCACTATAGGTGTTTTTTTTAAAATAAAAAAATGTTTTGCTAATATTGCCTTCCCTCTGCTGAATTGCCCTCCATCCTTTTAACAGTATTGATAACTATTGGTTCTGGCAATATTCCTTAACTGTCCTCATTTTGTCCAAAAAACAGCAAGCTAGTAAGGGGGCACCTTGCCTGGGAGGTTTTGATATCTAACCATATTGAAAGAGGGTCCCCACAAGTTCAATCACTCACTTAAGATAAAAGTGAGCTTAGTTTTTAATGTCTGAGATTTCCGCCCCTCACCTCACACCCCCCCAAAGAAAAATATCTGGGCAATTAGATAAACTGTAGTTTAATAAGGGGCCGCTCACTATGCCAAACAAAAGAGCTGTCCCAGCCATAAGGTTTCCTGAACATTTGCTTATTGAAAATCAGGGGAAGCATCTGTATAGAGTATAACAAACGGGGGAGAATATTCATCTTAAGTGCTATCCGATCCAACCATGAGACCGGAAGCACCTCCCATCTTCAGAGATCTTGTTTGATTTTGTAGAATCATTGAACAAAATTAGCTTTAACGACTGATCAAGAACTGGAATAATGAATATGCCACTTAAATGGGAATTGAAATTTGCCCTCAAGACCTAGCACCTTCATAAGACCACCCATAGGCATAGTTTCTGCTTTTGCAAGATTAACCTTGTACCCCTGAAAAGGCGCCAAACATGCACTGTATCAGGCGAGGCACCGAAATTGCTGGGTTTGACAAAGAAATGAGGGCATCGTCCGCGTACAATGAAATCTTCTGTAAGTTTGACCTTTCTTCTGGAGCCGATCTATTAGCATCCCTACAAATGGCCTCCGCCGATAGTTCAATCACCAACATAAAAAGCAGTGGTGAAAGGGGACAGACCTGCTGGCTGCCACTAAAAATACTAAAATTGCTTGATCGTACCCCGTTGGTGATGACCGCAGTGAGAGGGTCGCTGTAGAGAACCTTTACCCACCTTATAAAAACTTCACCCAAGCCAAACAACTCCAGAGTGTAAAAAAGGTACGGCCACTCAACTCGGTCAAATGCTTTCTCTGCATCTAGAAAAATCACCAATCCCTGTATTGACTGTTGTTGACGTGTTTGAATTACATTAAGCAGCCTCCTAACATTATTGGAGGATCTGCGGCCCTTTATGAAACCCGTCTGGTCCATTTTAACAAGAGAAAGTAACACAGTCTCCAACCTTAACGCAAGTCGTGGAGAGGATCTTAAAGTCCACATTTAGAATGAAATGAGCCTGGAAGAAGCATAGTCCTCTGGGACCTTGCCTTTTTTAAGATTAAGTGAAATATTGGCTTCTCTTAGATGGTGGAAGACAATCATGGTTATATGCATCATTGAACATGTTGAGCATCGGGCCTGACACTCTATTTATAAATTCCTTATAGAATTTGCTGAGATGTCATCAGGCCTGAGTGCCTTTCCACTCTGAAGCTGCTTCACAGCCTCCTGTACCTCTTTCTCTGATAAGGGGCATTGAGAAAAGACTCTTGTTCAGGGGTCACGCCTGGGAGCTCCAGATACTTCTTGGCCCACCCTCATCACAACTCTCAGATTGGTATAATTCAGAGTAAAATCTCTGGGATGCCACATTAATCTTTTGGAATCACATATTAGGTTCCCAGATCGTTCCCAAATAGCTGTAATGGCTTTTGGGGCACTCCTTTACCTGGTGCGATATGCTAGGTACTTGCCTGGCCTGTCACCATGCTCATATAATCTTCTTTGCTGTCTGCGTGAGCACAGAATTCAACGCAGACCGGAGCGCTGTAATCCTCTGGTGTTTGGCCAACGACGGCCTTCTCGGCTGCCTTCAACCGTGTTTCAGGGAGACGTTGCAGCTCGCCATTCTGCTTCCTACTGGCAGAGTAGGAGATAGCTAACTCCCGGCATAGGCTTCAGCAGTTTCCCAAAGGACGGATGAGCTCCTAACCGAGCCTGAGTTAATGTCTAGGAACACTCAATTCCCTAGGGGATTACTCCACAAACTTATTATCCTGGAGGAGAGAGGGATCCATTCGCCAGCACCTCAGGCCCCCAATAACATCCTTAATCTTAACCAACAGGTACACTGGAGCGTGATCGGAGATGGTAGTGTTACCAGTTGTGCAGATGCCACCAAATCCAGGCTTGCCGCAGGGATCAGAAAAATATCAATCCTGGTGTGACGTTGCCTCCGCCACTCCCTTGTCAGGTACACCCCCCCCCCCCCCCCCCCCCACCCAACCAGCCCATCCCCTACTCCTGGCACCTTTCCCTGCCACCACAGGAAGTGCAAAATCAGCGCCCACACCACTCCCCTCATATCCGTCCAAGGCCCCTTTACATATCCATCAGAAATTCACCTGCATCTCTACCAATATCATCTACTGCATCCATTGCACCCAGTGTGGTCTCTTCTACATCGGGGAGACAGGACACCTTCTTGCGGGACAACCACACCCACCAACCTCACTGCCCCGTGGCTGAACACTTTAACTCCCCCCTCCAACTCCGTCAAGGACATGGAGATCCTGGGCTTCCTCCACCACCAAACTGTTCCCACCCAAAGCCTGGAGGAGGAATGCCTCCTATTCTACCTTGGGATCCTGCAACTACACAGGATAAACATGGATTTCAACAGCTTCCTCATTTCCCTTCCTCCCCACATTATCCCAGTCCCAAGCCTCCAACTTGGCAGCGCCCTCTGGACCTGTCCATCACTTCCTCCCTCTGGCCTATCACCTCCCTCACCTTTTTATCTACCTACTGCTTACCAACTACCTCTCTTTTTTTTCCTCCCCCACCCCACCCCCATTTATCTCTCAGCCCCGACCCATAAGCCTCATTCCTGATGAAGGGCTTATGCCCAAAACCACGATTCTCCTGCTTCCTGACCTGCTGTGCTTTTCCAGCACAGCATTTGCAGTCCTTGCCTGGTGTGACATCTGCGTGGGTGGGTAAAAAACGTAAAATCCCTGCCTGTAGGATGAAGACCCCTCCATACGTCCACCGATCCTAACTCCACTAATTGTTTAGTTAGTACAAATGGTATTGGGGGGCCTTTTGGGCAACCTGTCTACTGTGGGATCCCTGAGACAGTTAAAATCTACCCCTGTAATGATATGCCAGGACTCGAAACTGCGTTCTCTAAATTGATCATCTATCAGAAATTTGAGGGGATGGGCAATAGACATTTATAATACCATATTCTTCCCTGTTTCTCAGGGCTTTGAGGATTACAAACCTCCCGTGTGTGTCTTTAACGCACTCTAGTAACTTAAATGGGAGATTCCTCCTAACCAATATAGCCACATCCCTACCTCTGGTATTAAAAGATGAAAAGTAAACTTGATCAAAGCCATTCTGCTGTAGTTTCAAATGCTCCCTATCATCCAAGTGTGTCTCCTGTAATAAAGTAGGCATCTAGCCACCAAAAACACTTTCCCTCCTCCTAGCGAGAGCCGCAGTGCAAACACAAGCAGAAAAGAAAGAAAATACACCATGGAATGACAATGTGGACAAAGTAATTTTGACAAAAAAACTTAAGTACCCCACCCATCCTTCAGTATAACATAACTTAAAAATTGAAAGTACACCTCCCAACCGCCCCGAATGTGGTTTAGACCAGATTATTACCAATTTTAAAAAAAGGAAAAGAAAGTTCTGACTGGGCTTCCTCTTTTTTTTAGAGGAAAAATAGAGACATAGCCAAACAACACTACTATTTGTACATACTAAATTGTTCAGATTGAGTTAATTTGTCCACAAAGTCTCTTGCCTTCTCCAATGTGTCAGAGACGTACAGATGCATCTAAGTTGACCAAAGCACAGCTGGATACCTCAGAGTACTGGATTTCAAGCTCCCTCCGTCTTCTCTTGATGTTGACATAGGATTTTCTTTTCTGGATCACTGCTGCTGAGAAGTCCTGGAAGAAAATGATCTTAGAGCCCTCGTAAACTAGGGCCTTTGGATCATTCCCCTGGATTCTGGAAACTTCCACGAGTCTCTCCTTTATCTCTGTAGTGATGAAACCGTCCCAAGAGGGGACGAGGACATTGACCCAGACCTGACTTCCGAGCTGTGACCTGGTAAGCCCTCTTGATCTTCAAGCCTCACATTCCAGCCTCCAAGTTAAGGAATTTCAGCAACCACTTCTCCATTAAATTCCACCAGCTGCTCACCTTCCTTACCCTCCAGCAGACCGACAATACAAATGTCGGTCTGCTGGAGGGATCCCTGTCACTATTCTCGAGGTTATCAACCTGGTCAAGCAAATTACAGATCTGCGTCTCCAGGGCTTGGACCCTATCCTTGGAGGAACTGGTATCGGCTTCCACCGCTGCAACTGTGTTCTACCTCATCCGTGCTTTTCCCAGGTATCCTGGCTGCTGTTTGTGCTTCTGCAGCATGATCGAGATTGGGGCCAGCTTCTCTATCTGCTTGCCCAACATCATGTGAGATTTTGCGAGCTCCTTCACCTGGACCTGGTGAGAAAGAGAGTCCGAGGAGCCTATAGGCTGGGCCGCGGTCCCGGCCTCTGCCTTACCTTCTCCCTTCCTTCTTTGGCATCCCTGGACAGCAAAAACCGAGGTGAGTTGCTCTCTGACCGATTCCTGGGACTCCACGACCTTTCCAGAGTCCCAGGATATCGTGGTGGTCGGGGTAGGGTGGGTTAAGAATTAGTCCCGCTTGCAACATGTGGAGCTGTGCAACCTGACCTTCCTAGATCGCCACCATCTTGGATCCCTTTATCTTTATGTATTTTAAGACATTCAGCACCACCGTCTCCTAATACAGACATTTTTTTTCAAGATGTCGCTAATTATTTCCCCACATTCTGTATTTTCCGTATCATTCTCCACAGTAAACACAGAGACAAAATACTCTATCTTCCCCCATTTCTTGTGATTCCACACAAAGGCAGTCTTGCTGGTCTTTTAGGCACCCTATACTCTCCCTAGTTACCCTTTTGTCCTAAATGTATTTGCAGAATGCCTTTGAATTCTCCTTCATCCTATTTGCAAAAGCTATCTCATGTGCCCTTTTTGCCCTATTGATTTCCCTCTTAAGTATAGTCCTCCTGCATTTATACTCTAAGAATTCATTTGATCCCTGCAGTCTATACCTGACATATGCTTCCTTCTTATTCTTGACCAAAACCTCAAGTTTTTCTAGTCATCCAGCATTCCCTACACCTACCAGCCTTGCCTTTCACCCTAACAGGAATATACTGTCTCTAGGCTCTTGTTATCTCATTTTTGAAAGCTTCCCATTTCAGAATTGAATTGAAAGGATGTTTTGTTCACCATAACCTGCTATGTGTTGGCACGCAAACATCCTGGTGCCCTCATTGTACATGACTGGAAGTGATTGAAGTTGGAATCTTGTGGGCTCAGTGTTTGCCTCATGCTGTTTGACACCAGTGCAGAGTTTCCAATTAGCATCACTCCATTTGCAAATTGATAGGGCAAAAAGAAAATAATACTTTCCTTTTGATCAGTTCTGTCTTTGAATTGAACGGGGTATAGTGCTTGGTAGTACAATTGCTTCGGGCAAATCTGGCAGTAGTGAGTCAGGGTTAGTAGTTACACAGGAGTTAAAGTAGGCTTCTGATTTTCTTTCCTGGATTGCTTAAGCTTGACTTGGTTGAGTGTGGAATGATTCAGCAAAGGAATTGTGACTGAGTGATTTCAAATTTAACACTTGTGACTAGGGTAAGAAATCTTGGACCAATTCACTGTTGATAAGGAAGATGAGCTCTTCATAAAGTCACTAACAAATTCAAGAAGCCTTTCTTGGAAAATATTTACAGTAAACAATCAAGATTAGGCAAATTGTTAATAAAATAATTCAACAATGTTTTTCTCTTAGATGTAGACAAACTTGATGTATAAAAGAATGTGATTTTTCACTAGTTAGTAGGAGACCTTGGAAGATGGAGAAGCCAGATGATACTGCTCATTGATCATTCGTGGGGAGAATGAATAAAGTCAGTCTGTCAATGTCTTCATCCAAACTGTGTGTGTAGATTGAGGTTGTTATAACTTTACCATCAGCTTTCTGATGCTGCCTAATCTTGGTTTTATGACTTGGGGGTTTGTTAATGAAACAGCAGCACTGAGGATCCTAGCGGTCAGATTCAAACAGGGTTGGCTGAGGTAGACAACTCTAGAATGTATTCTAGGAGATTTCATTGCAACTTCCTTCTCTAATTACCTTGTACAATTAAGCAGCCATTTTCCCTTGTCACTACTTTTTAAAAAAAATTCCAAGAAAATGGGAGAAGAAACACTTTTATGGTAATTCCTGATTCCCATGATTCCACAGCTCCCCACCCACCCAAATCTCTCACCCTATTGCTCTCAGCAGTGTCCAAGATGGTCTTCCAATTCTTTAGCAGGTTAACCATCTTAGGCTACTTAGCAAATAGAAGATACAAGGGCACAAAGAACTGAACTGCCTGAGCTTCAAGTGCTAGACCTTAAAAGGCTACATGTGGCCAAGGTATGGCCAAATTCAACACCTGCAGTGAGTGGATTTGATAGGAGTAAGCTGCATTAGAGTCGAGGACAGGGGAAGCACAAGTGAGCGCCATGCAGGAAGGGGTCAGGTGAGGTTGTAAAAGATTTCAATTTGAATATGAAATTACATTATTCTTGTGCATCAAGTTCATGTTCAGGTTACTAACTTCTCCAAATTGGTTCCCCCTTGATGTCATAAGATAAATAGTCACAGAAATGCAGCTGATTTTTCTGAGCCGTTTGGTTAAAGGAAATGGAGCTTAACTATTGGTTCCTCAGCCTCTGTCTGTGCATTGTGGGTTGCAAGAGGAAGTGGGCTTGCTTTTTCAGACATGATCAATTCTGGTGAGGATCGAAACTGCTAATTTTGGAGATGTGGTGTCAAAGCAGAGTGTAGAGTCCGCAAGCCGTGACTATTTCAGGATTTCTATTGCTGTGGAGCTGTTAGT
Organism: Chiloscyllium plagiosum; assembly: GCF_004010195.1. Classification (NCBI taxonomy): domain Eukaryota; kingdom Metazoa; phylum Chordata; class Chondrichthyes; order Orectolobiformes; family Hemiscylliidae; genus Chiloscyllium; species Chiloscyllium plagiosum. The sequence goes on from NC_057737.1 coordinate 35,324,858, forward strand.
ATAGAGTTTTCGAAATCGCTCCAAGGTTGAAAACAGGGACTTGGAGTGGCATGACCTACAGTGAAAGAAAATGCTGACACGATGTTACAGAGTCCAAGCCTCAAATTATGGAATTAGGTGAGTAGTTGAGCTCCTAGTGTTACACTCTCTCATATCGGAAAACTAGTGATGGTGTACTTGGGATATGGCACAGCAGTTTCTGGGCTAGTCGTGACCGTTCCTGACATATCACAGCAGCTGTGGGAATTTAAATTTAATTACATAAATCTGAAGAACATGTCTCTTAATGATGATCATGAAATTATCATAGTCGTAAAAATCCCATTTGATTCACTAATGCTGTTGAAGAAGGAAATGTCAACATAACCCAGTCTGGCCTGTCTATGACCCCAGAACAACAGCAATGTAATTGTTAACCACCCTGTCAAATGTGCTGGTTTCTAGCTCACTTGTTTGGTCGGTGATTTGCTTAAAGGGCTATTAGGAATGGTCAGTAAATGCTGGCTTTGCCAGTGATGTCCATGTCCTGTGAATGAATGAAAGATATACTGAATGGCAAATGTCACAGACTTGGACCCAATTCCAACCCATCACCTCTTGGTAGAGGTCACTTCTGTTACTTCAATTGTTCTCCCGAGGGTATCCCATTTCCATCTCGTCTTTTCCTATTTGATGTGTACTGTTGTTGTACTTTACCTTTTTAGAGAAATTGTGTAACAGGGGCTGAGACATTGGCTGCACTTGGAGGCTCTGAGCCATTGTCAGCAGTTGTCCAGCCAAGGTAGTGATTAAATTATTTCAAATACATTGGCACCAGAATTCTCTGAGAACTGCACTCGAGGAAATGTTTCAATGGTGCATGATGCTCAAGTTCTTCATTGCCACCAGTGACTGATCTGTGCCCAACAGTTCAATACCCCATACTTGCTCTATTACTTTATGGTAGCTAGGCTATTGTTAAAGGGCCAGAAACTTCATCTGAAGGCTTAAATCAAAAATAAAAATGACTTTAAATGAGTCAAGCTTCAGTGGAAGACTCATACAATCATAGTCATACTGTGTGAAAATGTGGTCCGTTTTAAATCTTTCCCCCTCGCCTTAAACCGGTGTCCTCTAGCTCCCCCCAGCCCCCCAATCCCTGGGCAAAATAACTTTGTTATTCACCGTATCCATGCCTCTCATGTGTCTCCCTGTTTTGGTGTCTGCTGGCAGGTAGGAGAGGAGAATCGGCCAGTGTCCCAGTCCTGACACTCCTAATCCTAGTGTCATGTGAAAATGTTGGTGTGAGTGGGTGGAAGGGAAGTTCAGGGGGTTTTCAAGATGGAGAAGTGGAAGTTGGACTCCTCATCCTAGTTCCCTCAGAATGTCACAAGCCAAAAGTGATCTTTTCTTGGAGAAAATTCTCATTGGTTAAAAGACAGTTACTAGGAGAATGTGAGGACTGCAGGTGCTGGCGATCAGAGTTGAAAAGTGTAGCGCCAGAAAAGCACAGCAGGTCAGGCAGCATCCGAGGAGCAGGAGAATCGACATTTTGGGCATAATCCCTTTAGAGTTACCTCAATTTTGTTTTGGTTAATGAATCAGATTTTATTTTTAGTTCATTTATTCAGGGCCTTGAGAAATCTTATGAAGTTTGATGGTTCTGTATCAGTGAAGCATTGTGTATAGTTATCTCCACAATGGGCAGTGATCCAATGTATGGATCTTGTTTGCTTGGTGTAGGCAATAACTTTTAGAAATGTGATTTTTGATATATTTTTGTGTCAATATACATTACAGTAGTTGGAAGAAAAATATCTTCCCTTACAATATCGAAGTGAGTTCTGGACTGAAACCATCTTCATTACTGTTTTTTTTAAAAGAAAAGAAAATCTAGACCTTGTGTTACCAACAGCACCTATGCTATTGCTGACTTTGGCATACTCAGGTTGTTTGTAACCTTGGCAAACTCCACTTTGGAACCTGTACGCTCTGTCTCAACCATCACTAATTCCATCTCTACCACATCAGCCTCATTTATGCCATCTGCAGTTACACTCTAAAGTCGTGCCTTCTGTCACCTCCAATGCTTTCCTGCACATCCTACCCAATATGTATGAATCTCTGCAGTCCATAACTCCATAAGTGGATCGTGCTTTGTTAACCTGCATTCCACCTCATATAACCATATGATCAGACTTAAAACTTCATCCTTATGATTGAGTCTCTAGCTTCATCTAGCCTTAAGTTAACTTCCTTGCACTAGCCACTCCCCAGGTTTCACCTTGTGTGTACACTCCTCCAGCTTTAGCTACTTGGGCCCAGGACCCATGGCTTCCCTAAATGTTTCTGCCTCTTCCAGCATTATGATCCTGTTTTCCCTCCCTGTGTCCTTCTGTCATATTTATTTTGGCTCAGTTTCTGTTTCCTCGTTCAGCCAGTGCTTTGGGTCTTTTTGATATTCAGTTGAACTATAATGCAGTGTTTTAGTGTAATGCTATCACTCACACTCATTGCATTAGTACATCTCTTGATGCAGTCTTTTTTTAAAAATAAACTGGAGTTGCACACTGTGATTGGTGGAAGATCTTATCAACTTTAGTCTTTAATACCACAAAAAACACCTCACAAATGAAATGGTCCACAGAGGCTTATTTGGAGCATCTCTGTCTTGCACTCTTTTTAAGTCTTTTTAAGGGAGGCCCCACACTATCTACTCTCTTTGAGAAGGCTTGTCCAGCCCAGTTTCTGGTCTGAGAGCTTGTATTGCGTTTTTGTCCAAGACGACATGTCAGTCCTGAGGCCTGTGTGCTCTGCCTCTCCAGGTGTATAGGCTGTTTTGTGATGCATGATTGTGTAGCAGCATCATAAACTGCTTCATAGCTAGTATGTTCTCAAACTTGCTGTGCACTGTTTCTCAAAATAAACTTTCTTAAATCTCAAAAGAATCTGTGTAGAACCATACAGTCCAGTCAGGTAGTTGGGCTCATTCCTGAAGAAGGGCTTTTGCCTGAAATGTCAATTTTCCTGCCCCTCGGATGCAGCCTGACCTGCTGTGCTTTTCCAGCACCACTCTCATCTTGACTCTAATTTCCAGCATCTGCTTTTGTCTAGTTGGCCTCATAGTCCGGTCTGGTCTTCTGAATGCCACTTGGATTTAGATATTAACAATTTTGACGAGTTAAAGTTTGGTTTTGACTTGTATGTCTTTTAAAATACACTATATACAGAGCTGAGTTGAGGCTTTTTTTTTCAATATGAGCATTCATGTTTCTTCAGCATATCAACTCCGTTGGGTTTAGATTGTACAAAAGCTGCAGCTTCAGTGAGTGGGGTTCTTCGGTTTTTAGCCAATTATTTTCTGTTTCTGTCTTTAATTTGGAATCAGTTGCTGTCTATTGACTTGTTATCCTGTCACTTATTTTTCTTTTTTTAAAAAAAAGTTAGTGTGACAGGATCTCGAATGTTTGTTGCTCATTCTTAACTGCCTTGAAGATGACAGTCATTCAAAAAGGCAGCATCTTATGTTTTGTCTGGTGCAAGTACATTTGAAGTGCTGTTAGCATCGTAATTCCAGGACTTTGACTCAATGACAGTGAAGACGTATCCATGTATACCCAAGTTAGGAAAGAGTGGTTTGGAGGAGAGCCTGCAGGTAATGATATTCCCATATAACTGCTGCTCTGTTCCTCCAAGCTTGAGATTGAAAGGTGCTGACCAAAGGATCTTGGTGAGTTGAAGCAGTGCATCTTGTAGATGGTACACACTGTGTGTCCTGATTTAAGCTGCTTCGCCATGCTCCTTGACATTCAATTCTAACTTAGAGGTACTTGTATTTTTAAAATTCAAAATTTGTGCTTGCAAAATTCAGAACATGATGATCAGCATTAGATATGACTTTATGATTGGATAGCACTTGCTGAACACTCCTATGTGTGCTAAGGGCTGCACTAACAACCCAATCAGTCTTATTAGTCAAACTTACAATGTAACTACATATATTCTGATGTAGGGCCTTTTAAGAGGAGCAGCCACACCCTCACTTGGAGACCCAACACACACCGGTCAGTTAGCTGATGCGGTGCCTCCTACATATTAGAAATCAATGCCATCATGGCTCTGAGGTCCATGCAGTATGAAAGAAAACAAAGGGGAATGTAGGCCCTGCCTTCTGCAAATAACATCTCAGTACATTGTATCCTTTTCAATTAAATAAAACCTTTTAAAGGCCAGCTGCTTTCTGGTACATTCCTCTTTGCAATATCTTGGCCAATCAGCATCCACCTGCCAACCAATCAGATTTTCTTTTCCTCAGGCAGTATGAATTGTTGTTCCCTTTGAAACTTGGCATTCGTATATCCCAATGAGAGCAGGATGAAAAACTTCAAAAACATTTCTCTTTTCTTTTCCTCCCTCCCAGTAACAGTCCAGTTCTGTATTACGAAGCAATTGTCCATATTACAGAAAGCACAGGGCAAAAAGAGTTGTGCAGAATCTCACCGAAAACAGTTTTCCAGTCGCACAAATAACTCTTGACATTTACCCTTTGATTCCTGTCATTAAGCCAGTTTTTATCCAGTAAGCCACTCTGCTTTAGATTCCCTGGGGATCTCCCTGTTTAGACCAGCCTGCCATATTTGGACCATGTTAACCAAAAAAACAAAGTTGGCCACATCAAATTCACAAACCTCATCAACCCTCCTGGTACCTCACAAGACTTTAGTGAAACTAATCAGACATGACCTTTCCATAACAAATCCAGGCAGTCTGATCCTGTTTAATCCAAGTGATTTATACTGTACATCAAATTTCTTCCTGTAATTTGTTCATGCTGACAGATTGGGTTGAGAAATGTGTAATTACTTGGATTATTCTTAATTTTTATTCATTTCTTTAAAAAAATAAATAGCTCTCCTCTAATGTGCATGTAGCCAGAAAGGATTGACTGCTCCCTATCAGTTCCCCTTTCAGAATGATTTTCAGTAACTCTGGGTGCTTACATAGTTGGCCAGCAAGTGCTGCTGACTGCAGACAGGAGGGAAAGGGTAATTTCTGTATTGACCTCAAAGATGGCAATTGGCCTAGCGGTCAGGGGTCAGAGCTGAGCTTTGTTCCACCTTTTGTTTCCCCTCCCTGGAACTCCCACTTCTGAAGCCTGTACGAATTTAGCCCTGAATAACATTGCTCCCTTTAACGTGACGTTAGGGCTGTCTGTCGTGTGAGAGGTAGAAGAATAGATGCTGCCACGGTGCAAACCTGAGCCTTGCTGTTTCCATTGCCTGAATCTCCCTGTGCTAATCCAGACCCTCTACTGCTCCCTGCGTGGGATCTTTGTACAAACTGCAGCTGTAGTCTGTGCTAGCAGACAGGAGGGGCAAGGTTAGATTGAAGGGGGCAGGGGGTGTCACCGTCTGTGTTAACAATAAAAATTCTTGGCTCTGATTACTGTGTCCAGTGTCATGGAACTGGAGGTAAACTTGGAAAAGAGTTTGTTTTCTTAAAAAAAAGTTTGGCATCTGATTTCAATCTGAAAATTCTGGATAATCTTCATTTTAAAAAAAAAAACCTGTATCCAGTTCAAACTTCCACGTCAGTCTGTCATCAACTGTTCCCAGTTTAATAATTAGCTGTTAACTGCTTCTGGGACTTGTCCACCCTCCCTTTTCCCATGGAACAATGTTTGCAAATGCATTCCTTTCACATCAGTAACTTTTCCTGATTTCGTCACTCTGACTTGGATCACAGTATGTGCTAGAATGTCTGTCTGGCCAGATTTGTAGCTTTTGGAGGGATGCGCAGAGATGGGTACTAGTGTCAGTTCTTTCTTTGGTGCTTGAGATCTTTTTTGAGCTGTTCACAACAGTTTGGCTCTTACCCCCCCCCCCCCCCCCATCCGATGTGGGCAATACATGACAAAGACTAAGCAGTGGGCGAGTGCCTCCACCATGCAACGCAGTGTGGATTCAAGCGAGTCGCTGTTCAGTGCGAGGTGCTTTTTATTTGTTTGTCCGAAAGTGGGTCTGTAATCGGCAGATCCGATTTTAGCCTGGGAGTAGGTGGCTGGTATTGAGCTCATGAGCTGGAGGGCAGGACTGCAGAGGCTCTGCCCGCTAACCTGCAGTCCTTTTGCAAATGACTTGGGTCTTGTTTATACCCATTCCATCTGCAGCAGTGCCCTCCTCTGCTTAAAGTTTGTTCCCATTTTCAAAGAAAAATTCTATTCTAAAAATCTGAGTGAGGAGGAATTTGCAGGGATGTGAAGTGAGTGGTGGTGTACAGTACAGATGGGATGGTTAGTAGGCCTTCCCCTCTGCTATAATGACTTTGTGATTATATTCCCTGTTTTTTTTTCCACCTGTATAGATGCTGTGAGTGTAACGTCTCACTCTCTCACTGGTATTATGAGAAGGAAGGCCGGCTGTACTGTAAGAAGGATTACTGGACCCGATTTGGGGAGCTGTGCCATGGCTGCTGTGAGCGTATCACCAAAGGGTTGATCATGGTAAGTGTTCATGCTGAGACTGAGCAGCACCAATTGGTTGTATGTGTTCTCTTGAAATTGAAAGGCTCTACACATTATCCAATCTGATCCTTTTTGCAGTCCTCTTACAAATCAGTCTCCAGATTTCCTAAAATAAGGCCATCTCATATGAATTTAAGGTTTGTGCATTGACAGATTTAATGGAATTTGTGCAGCCACCTTGGAACTATTCACAAGAACATGAATGTGTACTGCTGTGAGGTTGTAAAGCCGACTGAAATAAGTTTTTTTTAATGTGGGGTTGGGGTGTGGAGTGCCCAGTGTCTTCACTCTGCAGAAAGTATCTACAACCACCCAGGTCCAGCTAAGTGAGTGAGTGAGCTTGGGGCAAAGGATTATGTGAAATCCTCTTAAAATGTTGAAGAAATTGAATTCCAAGAACACAGGATCAAGGAACCAATTCCTAAAAAAAGGAGGATGCCAGGATAGGTTAGGTTTGAGGAAAAGGTGAAGAACTGTGTGGAATTCGGCCCAAAGTGGGGGATGAGTGGAAAATTAAAATAAAATGCTAGTTGAGATCATGGGCCTTTGGGATTGGTAGAATGAACCCAGCGTCTGCAACCTGTTTATAATTGGCAGCTGTGACAGGAAGATGTGTACCTTCTGCCCCATCAGCAACATCAGTGTCATGAGCCGCTCATCACCCTCGACAGTGCTATATGTCTGCTGCCTGTATCTGTTTGCACTGCATGTCTTTGCTGATTTATCTTCCAGGTGGCTGGAGAACACAAGTACCACCCTGAATGCTTTGTATGCCTGAAGTGTGGTGTATTTATTGGAGATGGAGACACGTATGCATTGGTAGAACGCTCCAAACTCTACTGGTAAGTACAGGATTTGGTGGTCGGACACTTTATACCTGAAACTCTGTCTGTTATGTTTGCTTTTTTTTATGATAATGGGGGTAAATGCTTTTGAATTTTATGATTATAAGAAGGTTCCGTTTGACTGTAATAGTTAGAGCAGTATTCTGTTTGACACCAAAGAAGCATTAAAAACAGTCTCCTCTGGATTTTCAGTGTTAGAGGATGGCCACCTGTGCAGTACCAGCATTTGGCTGTCCAATTATTAAATAATTGCTGAGGTATTGAACACTTCTCTAATGGGCTAAAACGTGGAATTGTGTGGTTCCTATATATATACAGAACAACGTCGATTATCCGAACGAGACAGGTAACATTTTTATGGGACCTTGAGATCTTGTTTGGATAATCTGAAACTCAAATAATTGACGTTCGGATCACCGAGGTTGTTCTGTATACTGGATTGTGTTAGCCATGTCTCTGTTTATGTGATTTATTCCAGGCCTTCGATCCATCACCTTTTAAAGATCTTTACTCTGTGGTATTGACCATTCTTCAAAATACGTGCTTCCTAAACTTGTATTTCCCTCACTGTGATTGAGTTTCAAGGTTTGAAAATTGTTGGGACTCCTCAGCAAGAACAGTGTGCAAGGACACTGTGCTGGGCTGGGCCTGTTAGTGGGGAAGCATGGGTGTTAAAACTTGGAGCTTCACCGAAGCCATTGTTGTCTTGGGGCTAGAGACACGAAAATTTCAGCTTGCAACCCCACGTGGTGTTGTGACCTCCACTTTGGGAAGCCCTGTTCTAAAGATTCACTGTCTTACAGTTTGATTATTTTGAGTGGATTGGTGTGAGAAACAGCTGTGGGATAGTATGTGGTCCTTCGGCCATCATTAACAAGTTCTTTGATTTGATTTAAACAAATAGTTGGAGCTGTGCCAATTTTCTTCATCCTGCCCTCTTGCTAATCAAACACAGAAGACATCATAACTGTTCTGATCCCCTCCTTCCCTAATACTCTTTGCCCAGGGTGCTGAGATCATTGATTAGCAGTGTGGAGCAATAATGCTAATTTTTAATTTCCCTCCCCCTCTTCCTGACTAGATTGGTGTCTCAGCATAGATCAAGTACTGAACATAGACTGCTGCAAATTAGGCCGTTCAATCAAGAAGCTATATTAGCTGTGTCTCAGACACGACTTGTAATCTTTTGCTCTTGGTTTGGTAACTATCGAGATCGCTGTTTTACATTCACCTTGTTGTTTGTCTCTCCTGCAGTGGTTGCTGCTATTACCAGACGGTAGTTACGCCTGTAATTGAACAAATCCTCCCAGACTCTCCCTGCCCTCCGATCCCACACACTGTGACATTGGTTTCAATCCCAGCCTCCACTGAGGGAAAGCGAGGCTTCTCTGTGTCTATCGATCAGCCCTGCAGTCCCAGAAGTTCCTCTTCAGAGTATGTGCACACCGTACGGGTCAAAGAGTAAGTGAAAATTGTCACGATGCAATATGATGTGGAGGAGCCGGTGTTGGACTGAGGTGGGCAAAGTTGAAAATCTCACAGCACCGGGTTATAGTCCAACAGGTCTCTCGCGCTCTCTCTCGATGATTTTATATTTGCACATACATTCTACTTTTGTTCAAAAAGCACACAACTTGCAGGCAGTCAATCCATATAACATTTTATAAGTTCTCACTTTGGAAATAGAACCAGTCTGACTCAAGATTACCATACAGACACACTCTAACCTCACACCTTTAATACATTGCCTGAGCTGAGATGTCATCCTTTTTAATAAAACCTTAAGTTATCTCGAGAAAGTGACTTAAAAGTTCTGGGGTTTACATGTTAAAAAACTGAAACCAGCAACCCATTCTAAAAGCTGAAAGACTTTAACAGCAATCTAGGTTTGTTCAATATATCATTTCAATTGCATGACACAGTGATCTTTTGCTATACATTCTATGTCTTATGATCCTGCTGCACAGCTACTTGATGAAGGAGCAGCACTCTGAAAGCTAGTGCTTCCAAATAAACCTGTTGGACTATAACCTGGTGCTGTGTGACTTTTTTTAACTCTGATATAACGGTGGCTCAGTAGTTAGCACTGCTGCCTCACAGTGCCAGAGACCCGGGTTCAATTCCCACCTCAGGCAACTGTCTGTGTGGAGTTTGCACATTCTCCCTGTCTCTGCGTGGGTTTCCTCCGGGTGCTCCGGTTTCCTCCCACAGTCCAAAGATGTGCAGGTTAGGTGAATTGGCCATGCTAAATTGCCCGTAGTGTTAGGTGGATTAGTCAGGGGTAAATATAGGGGGGTGGGTTTCACCTCGGAGGGTCGGTGTGGACTTGTTGGGCCGAAGGGCCTGTTTCCACACTGTAGGTAATCTAATCTTTGACAAATGCCTTGCCTTTTTTTTTTTACTGTGTGCCTTGTGATGGATGAGGGCCATCTTGACAGTTCACAGCCATTCTACAGTTAGTGATATCCCCTCCTTTATTGGAGGTAGAGCAGGTCATTCGGCTTCAGCCTGTTTCCATGCTGGTTTTATATTGGGATATGATCCCTGCCCCACTTTAACTGTGTAACTCCGGACCAATGAATGCTAATAGATGTTGGCCCAAGCAGTGAACAGATGACGGTGGCTCAGTTGTTAGCACTGTTGCCTCACAGCACCAGGGACCCGGATTCAATTCCAGCCTCTGGCGACTGTCTGTGTGGAATATGCACGTGGGTTGCTGCATGGGTTTCCTCCAAGTGCTCTGCTTTCTTCCTAAAGATGTGCAGGTTGGGTGGATTGGCTATGCTACATTGCCTGTCGTGTCCATGGATGTATAGGCTTGGTGGGTTAGCCATGGGAAATGCAGGATTATGGAGATGGGGTGAGTCTGCGTGGGATGCTGTTCAAGGGGTTGGTGTGGACTCTGGGCCGAATGACTTGCTTCCACACTGTAGGGATTTAGTGAGGATATTGGTTCATGTAGGGCGTCACTATTGAGCCTAATGCCATCCTTTCTCAATGCCATGCATCCACTACTAGTTGGAGTGGCTGGACAGTGGTCCATCAATAGACCTTAACAGATCTCTGCCTTGCTGAGCCAGAGGTGTTGAATGTAGTTGTCCTGCAGTTTCTGATCTGTTGATGGGCTCCAGGCATTGCTTTATTATTGACTGATTTAGAGAGAGCCTGCCTTGAACCTGATATTAGCTGGAACATTTCACTCCTAATGGCTTCATCCAACAGGACTGAGACTCCAATGGTCACTTGTCACTGAGGAACCTTGCATTTGTGAAGTGAATACTAGCCCTACCAGGTCTGAGTAGTTTCAAATACAGAGCAGACAGTGGAGGCACTACAAGAGTTCAAAGTAGCAGCCTTCTGAGTTATTTGACAGGATTAACAGCTTGTATAAAGTTCAGATTGGATAAAGTTTTTCTCAAATAAAACGCCATTAATTTTTGTTAACAAATTGGGAACATATTCAAGTGTTTGTTTTGAATAATGTCAAACGTCTGGACATTGGAGAATGTTTGGCAGTGTTGCTGGTTCTGGGTGAGGCTGAATGTGGCTATGGTCCTTTGTCTGGCTACTGTAGGGATTGTTGTAATGATGGGATTTCATACACATCCTCAATGGTGTTTGGCACGAGTGAAGGGCAAGTGCAGTCTTTGGAATTTCTGGAGGTGGTGACAGAAATATACCCCACCACTCTTGTTGTTTGTTTAATATGCAAAAGATGTGGATTAGGAGGGTTAGCAATCAAATTGTAATGTTTGTTTCATGCATCCTGATACTTGTTTATCTGTTTTTTAATTGCTTACTGAGTTTGCAGATTTCCCATAGGGATTAATCATTGGAGGTCGGTGCTCTCAATCCCAGCTGGCAAGCATTTTGATGCAAACTAACATCACTGCTAAAAATCATTGTTTAATCTTCCTCATGACTAAGTGACCTAACTACATCTTGAGACTATTGCACAGTTAATTGTTGAAATTTTCTTTAAATTAGTTGCTAATTGAATCCTGTCTCCAGCCAGGTCAGATTTTACATTCTAAAAATCACTAAAGATTGTCTAAAAGATTAACTAGGAGGGGCAAAGATAGATAGCGAGAGAAAAGTAATGAAATATAAAAACAGCAAGACTTTCTGTGGATTTTTGAAAAGGAAAAGTGTTAACAAAGTGAGTGTTGGTCCTCTCGTGTTGGCAGCTTATCCACACCACCTTCAGGGCAACTAGGGTCAGGCAAAAAAAAATGCAGGCCAGCCAGTGATGCCCATGTTCCTTGAGCAAATATAGAAAAGAAAGTAGACAGTAATGGAAAATAAAGAAAAACCTGAGGAAAAAAATGCTGAAATCTGAAACAAAAAAAAAGAAATTACTGGAAAAGCTGAGCAGATCTGGCAGCATCTGCGGAGAGAAAGTAAAGTTAACCCTTCGGGTCCGGTGACCCTTCGAAATGATGGTAGCTCAGAAAAGTGTTGGTATTTATGCAGAAGATGGGGAGGGGGCAGGGCCTAGAGTAAATGTTCGGTGGAGATAGAGCTCAAAGAAATGGAGCAGTGGAAATATAAGAGTGTGAGTAAAGGTCAGCCTGGGAAAATGATTAGCTGCTAAGGGGGACCATTAGTTACCAACAATGGGGGTGTGATAGCCGTCCATGTGATAACAAGGCCTGGTGTGTGGAGGTGGGGGATGACATGAGTGAAGGTGCTCAAGTTCTAAAATTGTTGAACACTATATCGAGTCCAGAAGGGTGTAGAGTTCCCAAGCAGAAAATGTGTTGCTGAGTTTCGCTGGAACACTGCAGCAAGCCTGAGACATAGATGTTGTACAGGGGACCATCGGTGTATTGAAGTGACGGGCAGCTGGAAGCTCTGGGTCGTGTTTGTGGACAGAATGTAGCGTTCTCCAAAGCAGTCACTCAGTCTATACTTTGTCTCCCAAATATAGAGGAGACTACATTTGTGAGCACTGCTTCACCTGGAAGCTGTGTCTGAGGCCCTTGGATAGTGAGAAAGGAGGAAGTAAATAGACAGGTGTTACACCTTCTGTGGTTGCAGGGAAAAGTGGGGTGGGGGTGAGAGGTCCAAATAGACAGCTCATAAAGAAGGAGAGGGGAATATGTCTGATGGTGGCATCTCACTGGAGATGGCGTAAACGGTGGCTAATGATCCTTTGGATGTAGATGCTGGTGGGATGGTTTGTGAGGACAAGGGGGACTCCTTGTAAAATAAGCAAAGGACAGTGAATTGAACATGTATTTTGCACTGGTCCCTTCTATAGAGGTTACAAGGAACGGCCCAGAATGTGCTGTAAATCAAATGGAGGGGAAGAAATATCAGAAGAAAATCGTTGGAGCTGCACAGGATATTGATGGACTTCACCAGGCGTCTTTTAGAAGAAGTGGCTACTGAGATATTTGTGGCATTGATTTGTAATTTTTTTTTAAATCTTCTAGATTTGGGGAAGGTTCCAGTTTGAATGTAAATAGGAAATGTAACTCCTTTATCCTAAAAAGGACAGAGACACCGAGTGAGAGAGAGAGAAAGCAGGAAACTACAGGCCAGTTCACTCCTCTGTCACAGGAAGAATGTTGGTAGCTATAATTAAAGGTATTATTGTGGAGCACTTGAAAACATTCACGGTAACCAGGCAGATTCAGCACTGTTTGTGAAGGAGAAGTCAGGTTTAACCAATTTATTTGGAGTTCTTTTGAGGAAGCAGCATGTGCTATGGATAGGGGAATCTGTGGATGTACCGTACTTGGATTTCCAGAAGGCATTTGATAAGGTGTTGCAACAAAGTTATTGTAGGAAAATAAAGCTGCATGATGTAGAAATTAACATGCTGATATGGATAGAAAAGTGGCTGGCTAATAGGAAACTGAATAAGCATTCATGTAAATGACTCTGAAGGGATGGAAGATACAAAAATACATAGGAAAGGAAGTTGTGAGGAAGACAGGTTAAGTGAGTGGACGCAGATCTTTCAAATGGAATATAGTGTGATTAAAATGTGAAACTGTCAATTTTTCTGCAGGCAGAATTAAACAAAGAAGTGCACTATCTAAATGGTGAGAGATTTTAGAGTGCTGAAATGCAGAGCAATCTGAGAGCCCAAGTACACGAATCACAAGATTAGTCTACAGGTACAGCAAGTAATTAGAAAAACTAAAATAATGTTATTGCTTATTGTGAGGGGAATAATTGAATATAAAAGTAGGGAGGTTATGCTTTAGATGGACTGGACACAGTTGAGACTGTGTGCCTGGAGTACTGTGCAAAATGTTTAGATTAGATTACTTTACGGTGTGGAAACAGGCCCTTCGGTCCAACAAGTCCACACCGACCCGCCGAAGCGCAACCCACCCATACCCCTACATTTACCCCTTACCAACACTACGGGCAATTTAGCATGGCCAATTCACCTGACCTGCACATCTTTGGACTTTGGGAGGAAACCGGAGCATTCGGAGGAAACCCACGCAGACACGGGGAGAACGTGCAAACTCCACACTTTAAGTCGCCTGAGGCGGGAAGGATAGAAATGCATTTGAGACGTTTCAGGGAAGGGTTACCAGACTAATACCAGAATGAAGGAGTTCTTTTATGAAGAAATGTTGGAGAGGCTAGGCTGTCTGGAGTTTAAAGAGTAAGATTGAAATGTACACGGTTCAGAGGGGCTTTGTCACAGCAGATGTTGGAAGAATGTCTCCTCCTGTAGTAGAATCTAGAACTGGGGGTCACTGATTTTAAAAATAAAGGGTTGTCCATTAATGAGAGATGAAACTTTTTTATGTCTGGATCGTGAGTCTCTGGAACTCTTCTTCAAACAGTGGAAGTGAAGTCCTTGACTATTTATTAAGACAGTGGTAAATTGATATCAGAAAATAATCTTCCAACTTCACAGGCAATCTGATGTAAATAAAAAGTTCTGATGTGAGTAGATCAGTGGAGGCAGGAAATGAGAATAAACAGGAGCGTGTAGTGGTGACACAGTGGCTCAGTGGTTAGCACTGCTACCACTCAGCGCCAGGGTCCTAGGTTCGATTTCACCCTCGGGTGACTGTCTGTGTGGAGTTTGCCCATTCTCCCCATATCTCTCAGTTTCATCCCACAGTCCAAAGATTTGCGTGTTAGATGGACTGTCTGTGCTAAATTGTCCAATGTCCAGGGATGTGTAAGTTAGGTGAATTAGTTGTGGGAATGCATGATTACAGAGGTGCATTGGGTGAATGGACTCTTCAGAGGGCCAGTGTGGATTAATGGGTTGAATGGACTGCTTCCACACTGTAGGAGTTCAGCAATAGGGAAAGGTAGAGGAAATGCAACAAGGAGCACAAAACCACAGGGCCCTGAAGATGACATAATAGTTGGACAACATTTGTAAAGAAGGCCTTGGGGTGCTTTCCTTCAATGGCCTTGAATATAACAGCTGGGTTGTAATGTTGGAACTGTATAAGATATTGAGTTCAATCATAGCTGGGGTTTTGTTCTAGTTACCACATTAAAGGAGGATTACAGAGGATATTCGCATTGATGTTTTCAGTGCTGTAAAATTGTAATGATATGGAAAGATTGGATAGGCCTTAATGAGGGGCTTGGATAAAATAGTTAGGGAAGATCTGTCTCCCCGATGGAGAAGTTGATTTCAGGGAGCTTAGATTTCAAGTGATTGCTTGCGTCCCCTCCAACCATTTTACCAAATATCTTCTCTACCCCGAGGGTGGAGGGAGTGTAGACTTCACTGGCCAGTTTGGTGGTTGAGGCAGAAATCATTCCTCACTTAAAATGAACCTGGGTCTGCCTGTGAAGTGCTGAGGCCTATGGACCAAATGCTGAAAAGTGGGATTGGAATGAGCGGCCAGTTTATTCGGAGGCAGATTGTCTGATTGGTCTCTTTATGTGCTGTAATTGTTCTACAGTTCAATGGCAATGAACAGGTATTTGTAATGGTCAGTAGGCTCAACAAAGCCTGCAAACTTAACTCCTTGAAGTCCCTTGCCTATCTTCTGGTTCCTCTTCACAACACTGCATTGGACAGTGGGAGCCTTTCTACCAAATATCGACTATAGTTACCTAAGCAGGATGGTAGATGCCACTGGAAGTGTAGTGGACAATGAAGAGGGTTACCTCAGATTACAACGGGATCTTGATCAGATGGGCCAAAGGGCTGAGGAGTGGCAGACGGCGTTTAATGTAGATAAATGTGAGCTGCTGCATTTTGGAAAAGCAAATGGTAAGGCCCTGGGAGTGTTGCTGAACAGAGAGACCTTGGAATGCAGGTTCATAGCTCCTTGAAAGTAGAGTTGCAGGTGGATAGGATAGTGAAGAAGACATTTGGTATGCTTTCCTTTAATAGTCAGAATATTGAGTACAGGAGTTGGGAGGTCATGTTGCAGCTGTACAGGACATTGGTTAGGCCACTTTTGGAATATTGAATGCAATTCTGGTCTCCTTCCTATAGGAAGGATGTTGTGAAACTTGAAAGGGTTCAGAAAAGATTTACAAGGATGTTGCCAGGGTTGGAGGATTTGAGCTATAGGGAGAGGCTGAACAGGCTGGGGCTGTTTTCCCTGTAAAGTCAGAGAATGAGGTGGTGACCTTTATAGAGGCTTATAAAATCATGAGGGGCATGGATAGGATAAATATGCAAAGTCACCTTGGGGTGGGGGAGTCCTGAACTAGAGGGCATAAGTTAAACTTTTTCCCCTCTCACCCTAAAAAGGGACCTAAGAGGCAACCTTTTCATGCAGAGGGTTGTGTGTGTATGCAATGAGCTGCCAGAGGCTGTGGTGGAAGCTGGTATAATTACAGCATCTGGCTGGGTATATGAATAGGAATGGTATAGAGGGATATGGGGCAAGTGGTGGCAGATTGGACTAGATTAGGTTGGGATATCTGGTTGGCATGGATGAGTTGGGCCGAAGGATCTGTTTCCGTGCTGTACATGTGTATGACTCTACAATGAATGAAGTAGGTGGGAGGGGCTAATTTGTATGGAGAGTGGATATGCAAGATTAGGGAGTAGAAAATGCCAATTTTATCGGAAGCAGATTGGAGAATTACTTCAGGTGTACAGAATGGAGATGTTAGGATGGTTTTCCCTGTTTTGAGGGGGCAGGAGGGGGGAACGATGGCTGAAAGATTTGTCGGAGGTGTTAAATCATGTGTGTGTCAGGAGAGGTTGTTAATGTCTGAAGAGAGTATCTAGTTTTAAATATGTTTCCACTGATGGAACAAGAGAGCATAGATTTAAGGTAATTAGCAAAAGAAGCAAGGAAATAGATGAAGAGTAGCCTTTCACACTGGTTAGGGTCTGGAGTGCATTACCTTGGAGATAATGGAGCCAGGTATATTTGAGGCATCCAGGAGGGAATTTGACTGTTATATGAAGAGGAAAAATGTGCAGTTATTGGGAAAAGACAACAGAATGGCACTAGATAAATTGCTCATTTTAAACAGTCAGTACAGAGTATGACAGATCAAATGGTCTGCTGTGCTGCAACAAAATCTGCAGTGTTCCCTTAATTTTATTGTGCACCAGCTGCCAATTTTTTTTTTGCATGTTCCCGTGAATATCTTTCACAGCTGAGCACACAGTAGTTGAATACATAGGCGTATTTGTTTTGCAGCTGTGCACCTTAGCAGGAATGTTGGTCAATAACTATATTTAATGGCTGGGAATACCGAGGGAGTGTGTGATCCACTGAGTTAACTTGATATTGGAATCCATCAGCATGCTAAATGTCTTACATAATTGTCTACCTGGATTGATTCCTTTTTTTTTTCAAAATGTGGTTTATATTTAGTTGCTAGACATTTTGTGGTGAATGCCAGAACATTGGAGATGGTGTTTTTAACTTAATAAAGTTATGATTAATGCAGGCATCTTAAGACTCCTGATGTCTTGTCTCTGGTTCCTTTTTTCTTCAGGGGGAAGTAACAGTCTTTAGATGGTGCGTTTTCCCCATATTATACAGCATTTGTCTATCTCATCCGTATAGATTTACTTTGCTGCTACTTGTGTCTTGTGCACACAAGGCTGGCTGGTAAAATTGTTAGTCAATTGGAATATGTTTTTGAAGATTTGCCCCGCCCATTCTGAGATTAATTTGAGTCGACTTCATGAGCCATCAATATAATCAATTCTTGAGGAGCTTGTGAAAAATCTAGTTATAGTTGCAGGTTTCATCCTATAAGGAACTTATTTCTACGATATCGTTTTTGTTGCAGAGTTGATGCTGGCTGCATCAGTCCAGACGTGAAAAACTCCATTCACGTTGGTGATAGGATCCTGGAAATCAATGGAACGCCAATCAGGAACGTGCCTCTGGATGAGGTAAGCTGGGAATCAAATTACTGCAAGTTTGATCTGTATTATTTTAATTTGCGTGTATATCAGACTGAATGATTGAGTCTCTTAAATGTAATTGTCTAAAGTTGAGAGAGGTCAAAGCCAAAACTGTGTCTGGGAGACTGGGAGAACCAGCTTCAGGAGGAGGCAGTGGCTGACTGGTATTATCACTACACTGTTAATCCAGAGACCCAGGTAACATTCTGGGCACCTGGGTTAAAATTCTGCCATGGCAGATGGTGGAATTTGAATTCCGTTTTTAAAAAATCTGGAATTAAAAGTCTGATGATGACCATGAGTCCATTGCTGATTCTTGGAAAAACCTATCTGGTTCACTATTGTGAAGAAAACTGTCCTTACCTGGTCTGGCCTACATTTGATTCCAAACCCACAACAATGTGGTTGAGTCTGAACTGCCCTCGAGGTAATTCAAAATTAATGCTGGCCTAGCCAGTTAGGCCCACCTCCCTTGTTTTTGAATTTTTTAAAAACCATGGTGGTGGGGATGTCAGCTGTCCACTGTAAGTAGAATGGTCATAATCGGTGAAGAGCTTATCCTCCGATTACTGACTGACTCCTGGCCATTATGCAGCTGTACAGGAAGTTGGTTAGTTGACTTTTGGAATATTGTGTGAAATTCTGTTCTCCCTCCCCACTGAAAGATGTTGTGAAACTTGAAAGGGTTCAGAAAAGATTTTCAAGGATGTTGCCACAGTTGGAGCATTTGAGCTATAGGGAGAGGTTAAATAGGCTTGGGCTGTTTTCCCTGGAGAGTCCGAGGCTGAGGGGTGACCTTTTATAAACGTTTATAAAATCATGACAGGCATGGTTAGGGTAAATAGGCAAAGTATTTTCCTTGGGGTGGGGGAGTCCAGAACTATAGGGCATAAGTTTAGGGTGAGAGGGGAAACATTTTGAGACCTAAAAGGGCAACTTCTTCAGACCGAGTGATTCATACATGGAATGAACTGCCAGAGGAAATGGTAGAAGTTGGTACAATTGCAACATTTAAAAGGCATCTGGGAGGGTGTATGAATAGGAAGGGTTTAGGAGGATTTGGGCCAAGTGCTGGCAAATGGGACTAGATTAGTTTAGGAGATCTGGTTAGCATGGACGAAGGGTCTGTTTCTGTGCTGTACATCTGACTCTGCAACTCAGCATAAGCAATGAAAAAGCAATCAGTAGCAAACATAGGAGAGAAACTGCCTGAGATTGGAGGTGCAGCAAGCAGTGGAAAGCAAGTGCTGATAGTTAGGGAGCCACCAGGAGAAATGGAGCATCTTTTGGCTGGGGATTTCATTGTGAATGTAGAGCAGGCCCTTTGACCCTCATCAGGCTTGCCCCACCATTCAACAAGATCATCACTGATCTGCGTGTGGCCTAAACTCCACATTCCTGCCTACTCCTGACTTTAAATCATCAACTTCCTTATTGGTTATGTATCTGCCTACCTCTGCCTTTAATGTTGAGCGAGCCCCCCCCCCCCAGCAGGGCTTTCACCATTGGCTGTGTTTTTTGCCTGACTGATGTCAGGGGGATGTGAAGAAGGAGGAAATTGCAAAGCACAGGAGAGCTTTAAACCTGAAAACAAAGAAATATTCAGCTAATTGGAAGCCAGAAACATCACCGAGGTAACTAATTCCTTGCAAATGAATGTGGATTATTTTGGTCATGTGGATAAATCCAAGAATTGCTTTATTGGAAAAAATGTAGTGGATGTTAATGTAATGAAGATTGTCAGTTGTTGAATCTAAATCAGAGATGAATTGGGAAAAAAAGATAGTAAGTGCCTTGTTAAAATGTTCTAGTTCAGAGGATATGCAGTGGAAACACATTAGCTGTGACTCACCAGGCTGTGAAACTCCTGTTTCGGTTGATGGGTTTTTTATGCAGAGGAGTGCCAGTTATTTTTGGCAGGGGGAACAAATCTTTTGCTAATTTGTGCTTGTTTTCTTCTGCCACTTTAAATACTGCAGAGTCCAAATAAGAAGCTTTCCTTTTTATTTTGTGGCTTTAATGGAGGATCAATAATTTTGAGGTCTTAATGCATTATAATTTGCTTTTGAGTTTAAATACAAAGGTATTGCCATGTGACTGTATCACTTCATGCATAAATTACAAATAATGAGACAGGAACTCCTGAGATTTGCTGGGGGCAGAGGGGGTTCAAAGGCAGAATCATACCTTGGCCCCTAAAGTTGGCATTTCCCATTGGCAACTGTGTGTGTTGGAGAGAATGGACAATATGAGCTCTGTATTGATTCAGATGAGATGCTAACCATTTAGGCAGACTTCCACTGGAAGTAATGAAGTTGGAGAGAGGGGTTCTCTTCCTGTTGGAAGGAGGAATGCATAACACCAACCATATGGAGGTACAGTGGAATAGGAAGAAGCTGGAGGGATAGAATGGAAGATCATGGCCGTATAATAAGGGGGTGTTTGGGAGGAATCACTGGATAAAATGGGCTAAACCAGTCCTACACAGTTGGGAAAGCTGTGTAGTAGACAACAGCAAATGTGTGGAGTGAACAACTGTATGTACAACAGCGAGGGGAGTACTATGGGCAAATATGGCTGGAGAACAAGGTGATCTGTTATAAAATGGTCCTGATGGTTTTTCCTTGAGCATACCTCATCCTGCGAAAGATTTAATATATTTGGATTGTGTGATGTTTGACTTTTGCAGATTGACCTCCTGATTCAAGAAACCAGTCGCTTGCTGCAGTTAACTATTGAACATGATCCACATGACACTCTACTGGAGGACCAAGCAGATACCAGCAGCCCGATGTCTGATATTTACAGCCCACGGAAGTTAAGTGCCCCTAATGGAGAAGGTAGTGCGGTCAAAAAACGCCCTATCATGTAAGGACAGTTATAATTTGTACTGAATATTCCCTTGATCTGCTGTTTCTTAACATGCACCATCCTATAAGATGACCTTTAAACTGTAGCAAAACATAAGACTGAAGGAGATGATTTGGCCCATCATTCTGCACACTCATTGAAAGATGCATAAATATTTAAGAATTCACTCTTCCCTATTGACATTGATCGATTCAGTCCTTCATTCAATTAGATTCTCAATCTTGGCAGTGGGGAAGCATCAAGCAGAAAATGGATACCTCCAGAAGATTGGTTCAGAAGTCACATGACACCAGGTTAGCGTCTAATAGATCACTTCACCTGACAATGGAGCAGCGCTTCGAAAGCTTGTGATTTCAAATAAACTTGGTGTCTTGTGACTTCTGACTTGGTCCACCCCAGCCCTGACACCTCCACATCCAGAAGATTGAAGGAACGAAATTCATTTGTTTGCCATCATAAAAGAGTATTCTTCTTCCTTCATGGTTGTTTAGAGTGGAATCAGCACAAGACCAGACTGAAGCTGTTTGCTTTATTCTGAGGAGTTGTGTTGATTTGGCATTTGAATCATCCTTTACCATTGAATGAACTGAAAGGAGATGAACATCAGCTGAGAACATGAATGTCCTGTTGTTTTCTCAGCTCTACTAAGTAGAGTTTATTGTGTAAATCAAATCCTTTTTTTAATTAAAAAATTACAAACTATTTAAAACATCCCTAACACGGTGCTGGATATTATCAACTTTATTGGGAGAAAAGTCAGACTTCCTTAGGAAAGAATTGGGGAATATTTATTTTGAATGAGAATTTTGTAGGAGTCTCCAGCTCTGATAGTTTGGATGGATATTAAAAATCCAATGGAAATCTCTATAAAGAAGCTGGGAATTTACATAGAAACTGAGAAAGCAACAGCACAGGAAGAGCTGTCCAGACTAATCCCAATTCCCAGTCCTTGGTCTGGAGTCCTGTAAGTTATGGGACCTCAGGGTTTCTGCCTCTGCTTCTGCTACGTTTTGCTTTGCAGGCAGTGAGTTCCAGTCTCCTATCTCAGTCAGTCACAAAAACAATCTCCTGGACTCCTTTTCTATTCTTTCTACCAATTATTACTTTTAAACCATGCTCCCCCGGAATTAACATCACTGTTTATTAGTCCCTCATCATTTTTAAGGCTCTTAATTAAATGCCTCCACTGTTGCAAAGCAAAAAGCCAGCTTGTCCATTCTTTTCTCAGCTAAAACTCTACATTCCTTGCGGTCTCTTTAAATCCTCTCAATCCTCTTGCATATGGTCATATCCTTTCTGTAATTTAGTGATAGAACTATGCATAGTACTCAGCCTGTGGACTGTTTAATATATGTACAGCATAATAAACATCCTCTTGCCTTTTATTAGTGGAAGCATAAAATGTATGCTAAATGCTTTCCTAACTGCCTTGGACCTGTCTGCCCACCCGTGGGGATCTGTGGATTTGCACTTCAAAATCCGCTGTGTACCTCGCTACATCTCGATCTCACCAATTTTATTGTCACATTTTGATTTTCTTAGTGCCCCTCTGTTTTGAATTCCATTTGTGCCTTTCTAAATTGCCATTTCTATTCTCCCTCAGATGTTGCTCAACACTTTGGGAGGGTTCCTGGTGTAGGGGAATAAAATAGTGGAATCTTCAAATTTCGGGCAGTTCTCTTGCATTCCACAGGGTCCCTATGCACAGCTCCCATCTCCACTGCAGAAATGATTAACTATCTGGCCATTGGAAACTCCAAGTCAATATTTCTTTTTCTATTGAAATATTGGATGGAATAAACATACTCAATGACTGTCTATTGTCTTTTAAGACACTTGCAAAGTGCTCCTTGCCTCTATGGGTAGATTGCCATTTTGATCTCTAGTAGGCACCAATTTTTCCTTTTAGTTATCCTCTCGATCCTTCTGCCCTTTAATACTTTTTTGTTTACTAAAGTTTGGCATGTCCTCACTTTGTTTGCCAAACTTTCCTTTTAAATTTGGTCCCAGCAGTTATTCCCTCAGTAATACTACACTAAGTATCTTACACAGATCCCTTTGGGAAGAGTTACCAGAATTTGATTGAATTCTTCTTTTGGATAGAGTGAGGTGGTTAATTCTGAGACTAGGGCCCTGTATCTTAAGAGAAAAAACATTGATGTAAGGTGGCTGTGATGGATTGCGAAATATCACTTGAGCTAAAAGGATCCGGGCATTTGGGGGAAAAATGGGATTTGGATATTGACTGTACGATCAGCTATGACCATATTGAATGGTGGAGCAGACTAGAAGAGTTGAATAGTCTAGTCTGTCTTCTGTGTTTCTATGACCCCACACTCTATGGTCTTCTAACATCCAAGAAGTGGTCTCTATTTAGAATTACGACCCTTTCTGGGAACATCGCTCTGAGCCCTTTCTTTCTTTCTGTCTTGTCGTGTGCTCTTGACACTGATTTAATTTCATGTAGCTGCTTTCAAACTACTTTTGAAGAATTGCATCAGTAAAATTTGCCTTTCCCCCAATTTCCTGGTTTATCTTGGCCCCTTTCTAAAACCATACTAAACCTAGCTGAACCGCAACCAAAATAATGTCCCTGCCACCTGCCCAGTTTAATTCCTGAAAACTAAGTCCAGAGCTGCTGTTTTTTTTTGGGGTGCGATATAATATCTTAAAATGCAATCAGCAGAACCTTTACAATTTCGGTAATCTCTATTTGCTGTATTCTTTTAAATTGTTTTGAGGCCACGTAGTACAATGTGTTCATCCTGTTTTCTCTGTTCCTCATTCAAGCCCAAGTTCATCCTGAAATATTTTACCAAGTGAATGTTTTATCTGGTCTGCAATGCCACTTGGTTGAAGCAAAAATACAGAGCAGAAATGGCGAGATCACCATGTATTTGTAACTGTGTATTATTGTTACTTACTACTCCTAGTTGAAGTCTTCAGTTTGCTCAATATTTGATCATTTAATCTAATAAGACATGGGATTTGTTGAATTTGATTGATTAGACCATTATCAATTAGCGTGACTGATGGTCTTCTGCTTCCAGGAGAAGTTGCAGTATTGACAAGTCGCCGAGCACTGGATCACCAGCCTCTCAAAAGAAAGATTTGGGCCGTTCAGAGTCTCTGCGGATTGCCTCCAAAATGCATCGTATCTTCCGCCCTTCTGACCTGATCCATGGCGAAGTGCTGGGAAAAGGCTATTTTGGGCAAGCTATTAAGGTATACAAACCACAATTGTGCTTGGCAAATATGATATTTCTTTTAAAAAGTGACTCCAGTAGGTATTGGGAATGACCAAAGATGTAATTGATACGGATTTCCATGAGGCATTTTTAAAAATGCACCTCCAGATATTCTAAGCCAAGTTTGAAGCTCATGGCATTGAAGGAAAATTATTAACTTGTTTGGGAAATTGACAAGAGGCAGAATAAGGATAATGAGCAGATATTTTAATTTGTTGAATTTGATCAGTGATGTGTTCTTGACCTTTTGGAGTTTAGATATTCACAGTAGGAATTGAAACGACGTATGTATTTGGTGGCAGAACTGTCAGCAGCAAAGAGAAGTTGAGAATTACAAAAAATTAAGTTAATGCTTATGACTGTGGCAAATTTATTTTCTCAAAATAGAACTGAGCCTTTTCTGAATGATGTGAAGCTATAAACAGAATCTGACAATAAATCATTGAAATATCCTTTTAATGTAAGAATACAAAAAACAGAAGTTGGAGTAGGTGATTTGACTTTATGAACTTGCTCTGCTATTCAATAAGAGAACATATATGGTTTAACCACAATTTGCTGTCTTTCCTCTCTCAAAACCCTTGGCTCCCTTTATTGATTGGAAGGTTGTCATCAGCCTTGAACATTTTTGTTTAGTCTTCCACTATTCAGTCATTGAGAATGCTGAAGATTAACAACCCTTCAAGAGAAGAAATTCCTCTGGAGCTGTGTCTTAAATGGGAGCTGCCTTATATTGCAACTATGCTGTTTTATGTAAGATTGCTCCTGAAAGGAACCATCCTCTCGGCATTTACCTTCTGCCCTGTTAACACCCCCTCAGAATTCTGTACCTTCCAAAAGTCATTCCTCTCGTTCTTCTAAATTCCAATGAGTGTAGCCTTTCCTCGATAAAACAACACCTTCAGTCCAGATATCAACCAAGTTCTCTGAACTGACCCCAACATAAATATTTCCCTTCTGGAGATCAGAACTGCACAACTACTCTAGATGTAGTATCACTAGTGCCCTGTACAGTCGTAGCAAAACTTCCTCGCTTCTGTGTTCTTTCCTGCTTTTCAGTCAAGGCCAGCATTCCATTTGCTTGCTGCACCTCCAGGCTAATATCTTGACTCATGCAATGAGGACCGTGCAGTCCTCATGGCATTGTTGATGATATTCTGCTTTGCTGTCAAAGCCAGAAACCTCATGTTTTCTGACTGCACACTCCTCATCACAAGCTGCTTTCCTACCTGTCTTTTTATCATAAGTATGTTTATCTGTATTACAATCAGTCCCTTCATTGAAGGAATTAATACAGATTATACATTGTTGTGCCACTAACATTGGTTCCTTTGGCACCCTACTCCAGAAATTTGAAAATCACCCATTTATTTTAACTTCTGAAAAGGCTCAGAATGTAATTTGCAAGACTAATAGAATCATCGAGGGTCACAGGGCCTGTACTGTCCTGTAATGAATGCTAGTCTTTATAGCTGGAGGACTGAAATACAAGGGGGTATAGAGCTAATATGACTCCTTTTTCTCAACCACTCCTGAAGCACTGTGAGCAACTCTGAGAAGCACATGTTATGAAGGGTAGATTAGCCTTTGATAGTGTGTTTAGAGAAGAGAGGGGTCAGTGGTAGCGATGGAGAGTGTTTGTTTAGATTTACTAGAATGATACATAGACTCCAAGTACTTAGTTATATCAAGAGGCTACTTAAAGTAGGATTTTATTTCCTGGAATTTGGATGTTTTTAAGTGGTGACTTTGTTGAAGCCTTCAAGATGTTAAGGAGAACAAACCGGATTGATCGTGAAATATTTCAGATGGCTGGGAAGT
Source organism: Chiloscyllium plagiosum (assembly GCF_004010195.1). Classification (NCBI taxonomy): domain Eukaryota; kingdom Metazoa; phylum Chordata; class Chondrichthyes; order Orectolobiformes; family Hemiscylliidae; genus Chiloscyllium; species Chiloscyllium plagiosum. Next base: position 35,350,478 of record NC_057737.1, read on the forward strand.
CTTGGAACGGGGTCAAAGTTTGAAAATCACAGTCAAAACATTTCTGGAGTATAACTCCAGGAGGGGTGAGTGTGGGCAGTGGAAGGCTAAACAAAATTATATTTCGAAACCTGTTTGACATCCGCATGATGATAGATCACTTGTTTTAAATCTGAGATTGACATTTCGTTATTAATCATGAGGATATAGATCGAGGCAGTTTTGTAGTTAGGTTGCAGGTCTGCCATATCTCATTTGATGACAGAACAATCTCACAGGGCCAAATAACCTACCCCTTGTTTCTACTGCTACTCTGCTTCTCCTGGATTTGTGCACACCAGTTGAATGCCATGTTTCCAACACCACAACAATGACTTCACTTCAAAAGTGCTTCATTGATTTAAAGCACTTTAGGGTGTTCAGTGTCATTGTCCCAAATTCTCTAGGTCTCAGCAGGTTAGTGAGTATAAATATAACAGTGTTATTTAGAAAAAGGGAGTGAGAAAATTAGGGAATGTAGACTAATTAGCCAAAAATCGGTAGTGGGGAATTTGAGTCTGTTCTAAAGGATGTTAAAATGGGGTGCAGAAAATTAGAATGGAATTAGACAAAATCAACAGATTTTTGAAAGGGAGATCATATTTGACAAAACTGCTGTAGTTTTGAGGACATAACGAGGTAAATACGTAAAGGGCAATCCAGTGGATGTGATCGTGTTTTTTTTGGAAGGATTCTCATTGGAAAGTAGGGTTCCGATTAGGGTTGGACAGACTAGATGCCGGGATGATATTTTCCCCCTGTCATGGGAGGAGTGGCTGGTTGGGACAGGTCTCGGGATGTGAGGTAGGCCATTTCAGACTGGGATGAGGAATGATTTGTTCACTGAAGATGGTGAACTTGTGGGATTAGACTACAAGAGACTGGAGACCAAGGCACTGAACATACATAGCTGTTTGGCAAGTGAATTCCAATGAATAGTGTCTAGAAAACTTAAGCTAAAGTCAAGGGATATAATAGAACATAGAATAGTATAGCACAGAACAGGCCCTTCAGCCACGATGTTGTGCCAACCACTGATCCTCATGTATGCACCCTCAAATTGCTGTGACCATATGCATGTCCAGTAGTCTCTTAAATGTCCCCAATGACCTAGCTTCCACAACTGCTGCTGGCAACGCATTCCACTCTCTCACAACTCTGTGTAAAGAACCCGCCTCTGACATCCCCTCTATACTTTCCTCCAACCAGCTTAAAACTATGACCCCTCGGGTTAGTCATTTCTGCCCTGGGAAATAGTCTCTGGCTATTGACTCTATCTATGCCTCTCGTTATCTTGTATGCCTCAATTAGGTCCCCTCTCCTCCTCCTTTTCTCCAATGAAAAAAGTCTGAGCTCAGTCAACCTCTCTTCATAAGATGAGCCCTCCAGTCCAGGCAGCATACTGGTAAACCTCCTCTGAACCCTCTCCAAAGCATCCACATCTTTCCTATAATAGGGCAACCAGAACTGGACGCAGTATTTCGAGTGCGGTCTCACCAAAGTTTTAAAGAGCTGTAACAAGATCTCACGGCTCTTAAACTCAATCCCCATGTTAATGAAAGCCAAAACGCCATTTGCTTTCTTAACAACCCTGTCCACTTGGGTGGCCATTTTAAGGGATCTATGTACCTGCACACCAAGATCCCTCTGTTCCTCCACACTGCCAAGAATCCTATCCTTAATCCTGTTGCCCAGTCCCCTGAACAATGTATACTTTTGGAGCTTTGGCTCCAGCCTGCCACAAAATAACCTTTACCTTAGCCCAACACTTAGCCATAGTTGCAACCTAAAAACAAAATGTAGTTCAAGATTTTGGCCTTGAACTGTAATCCCAGTTCTAGTATTCCTGTCCATTCTGTATGTGCGTACTTTGAGCCCTGAATCTACAATTGGAATTGTGGTTTGGCGAGATTCAATGTAGCAGTTCCATTTCACTTTTTACATGTACTTTTTATTTTTTGCTTTTGATCAGGTAACACACAGAGAGACAGGAGAGGTCATGGCAATGAAGGAACTGATCCGCTTTGACGATGAAACACAAAGGACTTTTCTGAAAGAGGTTGGTCAATAAGAGTTTCATTTCAGTGTGTGTCTGTGGTCTAGTGTAACACATCCATAGTTAATGCTCCTATCCAGTAGCATGAATAGGAATACTAATCTACACATTAATGTACTGTTGACCTAATTGGAGAAATTATTGATATTTAAGATACTCTCATTTTCAGTGTGAGAATGAGTTCACGTCACCCAGGTACATTCCCATTTTTGAGAGTTAATTACATAATCAGTTAAGTATCTTTCAACTGAACTGGGATCATTTGTAATATCACCCTCTGGCAAGGATGTGGAATTGAAAATGGGTGAAGGTTATTCATAAATGGTTTGCGGTTCTGGGAAATATTTCCCTGGTTAGTGTTTTATAGTAAGTGATTGGAAAAACTTACGGGGACCATTATAATTATGCTAATATAATGATCGGGAAAGGTTGAGGTACAGTCAGAACTACTTCCTGTCTTTTTGTTCTGTATCACTTTTGTCTGTTGTGATATATTGGGATTTAGTACTTGTATGCATGAAGTAGAGATCAAAGTTAGAATTTACATAAATTATACACTTTTTATCAATGTATTATTTTGAGTTTGCATTCCACAATAGTGACACTTAGGTGTTCATTTCATTTATCTTAAAAATAAATGGCAAAAAGTCATTTGGTAACTGACTTTATCCAGAATGTAACAGATAAAGTGACTACAAACAGCTGAGGTATAAATGGAAAGATGTTTGTACAAAGTGGTGTTAATGACAGGTACAGAAAGCTTGTGAGGCCATTAGCTTTGTTTACAGTTCAGAAAAAGCTAGGAATGAGCAACTTTTTAATTTTTTATTCCATTCAAAAAAGGTTATTCAGTTCAAAAAAATTCCAGTGTTAAGTTAGGAGTCAGTTTAATTTGTCTCCCAGAAGGATTCAGGGAGTAAGCTTTCTCAGCAAAAGGGTAGTTTTTGAAACTTTGAACTGACTTCTCCTCCTGGTTCAGAACTGAGGAAGTTTAGGCTCTGTGTTGTAAAAATGTTCAGGTTGACAGAATTAATAAGGTCTAGTTCTGCTGTCTCTGCAATCCACAGTTAAGAAAACTGTCTTTAGGGTTAAGATGGGGGATTTAGTTCCTCTGGGCATGAGCCTCTGTAGCAATAATAGGAAAACTTAGTTTAACTGTGTGTGAGATCATTCTAACTATGTAGATTTGGAAAGTTCTTTTGTGTAATAAGCTTTGTTAATAAATATTTGTAGCTATGTCAAATATGCATCAGTGGCTAATCACCATGTTGACTTAATCAATCATACAACTTAGCCAGCCAGATTTCATTCTGGGATAAGACTTGTCCAATAGTACCATCAGTTGCAATCATAAGTGAATTTTAAATAAACCACTGTTGTACATCTACTGGATGATGTAACTTTTTATATGTGTGTGTGTGTGTGTGTGTGTGTGTGTATATATATAAAATGCAAAAATATACTGAATATAGAACACCTGCTATCATACTGGAATACAGGGGTCCCCTCTGGTAAATTATACTACATGTTGCATCATGGAATATGATTCCTTCAAGCTCTGGTGTCTATTCTGATGTTTAAAGCAACAAAATGAATTTGAACAAAAAAGTATTTTCAAAGTGAGGCATCATTTGTTGTTGGTAATGTCACTGTGTTTGATCCCTTTTTTTATTTTGGAATTTTAAAAATTTAAGTAGCCAGAAAATGATTGATTGTCTGTAGTACTTTGGGAGTCTCCCAAAACAGCTGTAAGTACAACTAGGGCCCAGTAAACCTTTTGTGGTTGGAGTTCGTGGATAGCAAGAAACTTTTCCCAGAATGGTGTCTCAATTACTACGGGTCACGAGTTCAAGGTGAGAGGGGAAAGGTTTACAGGAGATATGCATAGAAAGTTCTTTACACGGAGGATGGTGGATGCCTGGAACGCGTTGCCAGTGGAGATGGTAGAGGCGGGCATGATAGCGTCCTTTAGGATGTATCTAGACAGATACATGGGCAAGGAGTAGAGGGAAACAGATGCTTAGAAAATAGGTGACAAGTTTAGATAGAGGATATGGATCGGCACAGGCTTGGAGGACTGAAGGGCCTGCTCCTGTGCTATAATTTTCTTTGTTCATTTTAAAATCCCACAATCCAAAGATGTGTAGGTCGACTGAATTGGCCATGCTAGATTGTCCATTGTGTTAGGTGCGTTTGTCAAGGTTGAATGAGTCTGGGTGGGTTACTCTCCGGCGGGTTGGTGTGGACTTATTGGGCCGAGGGGCCTGTTTCCATACTGTAGAAATCTAGTCTAATCTAGTCATCCCTCAATGCTGTAAGGAAAGAGATGCTTTGCAAGGGCTGGTCTTTACATGTGATCACATCTAGGCTAATCTTGACATTCACCTTCTCTAGGTGTATTTGCAATTTCCTCTCCTCCAGGCTTTTGGCAGCTTTAGTTTTTGGACCACACTAACATATGGGTTACGTTCAGCTATGTCAGCATCCACTGGGCTATTCGTATACTGCGCCACTAAGTTGCACAGAAACAGATTGTTTTATTGGGATGAGCTCTTTATATCAACATAACAGCATTTTACAAATTAAATGCGCTTTTTGTTGCTTAAAGTTCAGGTCTGAGAATTAATTGAGAGAATTTATAAGATGATTTGAGTATAACTGTGTTATAGGGCAAGAGATGAGTGAGTCAAGTGTGTGAAATTAAATGAGAATACATTGTGTGCTAATGTTACACATGGTTCTTTGTGTGGGTCATCACTAAAGCTTGCCGTTTGTTTCTGTAATCAGGTGAAGGTGATGCGCTGTCTCGACCATCCGAATGTTCTAAAGTTCATTGGTGTTCTTTATAAAGATAAGAGGCTGAACTTCATTACAGAGTACATCAAAGGAGGGACACTGAGAAGCATCATCAAAGACTTAGTAAGTGATGACAGACAACTATAGTGTTTTTGTTAAGGGCGTATTCAGGTTTACTGCAGTTTCGAACCATAGTACTATGAGGGACCCTTTCCCAGTGAAGGCTTCACTAAACCATTTGCCAAGTGATTTACAATGATGCTTGTCACAGAGAATGCCCTGTACTTGAGAAAGGTCATACGGCTAGACAGTTTTATATTTATTGGCAATGATATCATGAAGAGGCAACACTGTCTATAATATAGGACAATTATTAAACTTTCTCCTGAACATGTTGCCTGACTAATTTAAAGATTGTAATCTCAAATATGCCCATAAAGGAGGGGCTTTTTAAAAGGAGTATTGTACATCTTTAAGCCCCATAATGTCCATATCCGAGGACTTTAATGTGTTTTTTATCCCCCTGTATGTCTGGGGCCTGCACATTTAGCAATGGGACCAACGCTTGTGTGGATTGGGTACAGGTTGTGATACGTTTGGTACAGGTTTTACAACTGAAAAATTGATGCATTGCATGTCAATAGATATTGTTGCTAATACTGCAGTATATATGATAGGAGCAGGAAAAAATGATTTGGCCTCATCTATTACTTTTCTGCATATCAGCCCTACCCACTGTTTCCATCATATCCCTCAACCCCATATCCTTTGATAGGAGGCATCAATGTTCTTCAATGCTAGCTTACTCCAGAAATTTATTACCCCATAGTTAACACATTTCATTTTTCTTTCTGTCATGCATCTAACTTTAGCATTGCTGCTCCTTGTATTTACATGTTTTGCTATGGTCTGACTGTGAGGTAACTGCAGTTGTTGGAAGGGGCAAATTAGCTGTTCCTTTTATGGGAACTGCTTCCTGTTGATGACAAGTTGAAAGATATAAAATTAACTAGGTCTCTTTTTTTTTCCCCTTCAACAGGACCGTCCATTACCATGGAACCATCGTGTCAGCTTTGCTCGGGACATTGCTGAGGGGATGGTGAGCTTCTGGCTGTAATAGGAGATTTGAACAGAACAGCATACGGGGGCTCTGAATTCCAGACAGTAGCAGTGAAGAGTATTCTTAAGTAACCAAATAAAGGGAATCTGATAACTGTAGCATGAGAGCTTTCATCTAACACATGGCCCCAGCCTCCAATTCAATATCACTATACTGTTACAATGAGCTTTGAAACTGTACAGATTCTAGTTTAGTAATTCATTGCCATCAGAGTTTGAGACCAAACAGGTGTGATTGGCGCTGTTGAACTTGTAGCCAAATGGATTCTTTACTTATCTATGTGATTTCTAGAATGATTCCAAAATTGTGAATATATTTGTGTAACCATCTAGCCTAGTGGAAGAGTTCTTTGTCCCTTGCCTTGTTTCTTCACAATTTTCACCAAAAGGTTACTGTCAGTGAACTGTGACCAAAAGCTTGGTGGCTGAGTTTTGGTAGTTGCATCTTTGTGGATAGCTTGTCTGTGCTGTCAATTTCCCTGTGGGGTTGGACCATCATAACAACAGTGCTGTCCACCCTGCTGATCCCTGATCCCCTCGATAAGTCTGTCTGTGGGCTGCGATGTTTTAAAGTGCTTTAATCCCTTCAAGAGAAGGTAGGTGTCTCTGACTGGGCCAGTATTTATTGCAGAATCCTAATCGCCTTTCAGAAAGTGGCGATGAGCTGCCTGCTCCAACCCCTGGATGTCTTGGGCTGCGGAGACACCCACAGTGTCATTGGATTTTGTCCCAGAAACAGTGAGGGAATAGTAATTATGGGTCCAGGTCAGGTTGGTGTGTAGCTTGGGAGATGAGCTTTCAGGTGGGCGGCTCATGTGTATCTGCTATCCTCGCCCTTCTGAGATAGTTAAGGTGCTGTTGAGGGAGTCTTGGTGAGTTACTGAAATGCATTTTGTAAATGGTGCACATTACTGTCACTTGTGTCAGTGGTATACAGACCAAATGTTGACAGTCATGCATGGGGTACCAAGCGGTCTGCTTTGTCCTGGATGGTGTCAGGCTTCTTGAATGTTACTGAAGCTGCAATCATTAACTGACATCTCCACACCTGACATTTTTATAATTGAAATAATTGCCGATGGGTGGGCCTAGGACAGAGATTTTCTGGAGCTGAGATGACTGATCTCCAACGACCACAACTATCTTCCTACATTCCAGATATGACTCCAACTATTGGAGAGTTTTCCCCAAATCCATTGACTCCAATTTTGCTAGGGCTCCTTAATGCCCCACACAGCCAAAATGATGTCAAAAGCTGACACCTTATTGTTGCTCTGGAGTTCAGTTCTTTTGGCTTTGTTTGAACCAAGGCTGTAATGTGGTCTAGAGCTGAGCGGTCCTTTTTCAGAAACCAAACTGAGCTTCAGGTGAGTTGGTTATTCCTTCACAAGCATTGCTAGGTAGCAGTGTTGATGACCCCCAGGTCAGTCAGAGTTGAGTGATAAGGCATAAGGGACTGCACTCCCAATTTTGGGCCAAGCCCCAGATGAAAGAGGACAAGTTTTCAGTGTTGACAGGGCTGTATTTGTCATTGATTTCTGGTGTCTAGGTCATATCTAGTGGGCCATCCTGTTTCATTCCTTTGTTTAAACTTTGTAGCAGTTTGATACAAATGAATGGCTTGCTTGGCACTTGAGAGTCAACTGAATTGCTGTGGGGCTGAAGTTACATGTATGCCAAACCAGGTACGGATGGCAGATTTCCTTCCCTGAAGGACCTTAGAGAACCAGATGGGTTTTTACTGCAAATGACAATGGTTACACAGTTGTCAATAGGCTATTTTTTTTTTCAGTCCCAGGTATTTACTGAATTTTGATGTCGTCACTTCACGTAATGAGATTTGAATCTAATATCACTGGAGTCTTAGCCTGGGTTTCTGGATTATAGATTGCTTGTCCAATAACTTTGTCATTATGAGACCACCACCACCTTGTTATTGAATAAACTGAAGGAGAAATTGTAATAATTTTAAAGCTCTTCACTTTGTTCCCTGTTATCTTTCTGATTTCAGTCTTACCTGCATTCCATGAACATTATCCATCGGGATTTGAACTCCCACAACTGCCTTGTGCGTGAGGTAAGTATCAATGGAACTGGTTGGGGTGGGGCTTGAAGGGGCACTGCAGATGCCAGCTGGCATGGCAGGGCTGGTTTTGTTGAAGTGAGTGAGGCTGTCTCTGGGAATACCAAATTCTTGTCAGATAGCGTGACCTGGGTGATGCCAGTTTCTTTGGGGGGAGGTCCCCTAGAGCAAAGTCTGGAGTGTTGGTGATTTCTGTCTGGTCTCCCAGTCTATACTGGAGCAGGGTGAGTTTTGGGCAGGTGCCAAATGGTCCTAATTTCTAGTGTCTGTTTCTTCAGGGGCTGCTGGGTGTGGTAGAAGCATGCCGCTTTTGGCAACCTCACACCCCAAGGGTAGTGCTAGCATGCCATATACCTTTTTATGGCAAGCCTAGGGCTCGCAGTTCAATTTGCAGCTTCTCCTTTTCTCAATGGCACTGCGCAAATCGCCATGTCCACAAGTTACACTGAAAGGCCATTGTGTTTGATGGGACTGAACTCTAGGATATGGCATCCTCCTTGGATACTGATTGTGCCTGCCAGTGCCAGTCCACGGTCTCCTGGATGGCCTGTCCCTCTGCTGCAAATGTGAAAACTTAAGACCCCGTCTTAGCCCAATTTGTTGGAGAAAAATTGGAAACAATTGATTAGTTTGAAGCTGCTGAAAAGGAGAATAATGGTTTGAATTTCAGATGTTTCACAAATTTATTTACAAAGAGTTAGCTTGGCTCTTGAAGGTTTTATTTTGTACTTTTATGATAACACTGACATTTTGTGCAAATAATAATAGTGCACTGAGAAAATAAGAAATGAGATGCTTCCCAGCCCCAAGACCAAAAAAAGTCAAAGAAGAACATATTATGGTCAGTCAGATTAGCTTCCGCTTGTTGCTCAATGTTACATTCTGATCAGATAGTTTGCCAGTAACCAGTGCTTTTGAGCAAAGTTCAGAAATGGTTCTGGCTTGCAACTATTTTCCAACTGCAAGAGAAGGTAGCCTGCTTCCTGTTCCACCGCCAAGTGAATCCCTCCGTGTGTGCCACCAGAAGTTAACGAGGGTGATGTTAGTTAAACTGAACTCTCCTCAATTCCAGTGCCCTCCCTACTTCCTGATTTGAGTGACTATACGTTTGAAGCCTGGTCTGTCTCCAGTCCAGCTGCTTATATGGAAAAAGTAGAAAAGATCTTTATTAATTAACTCTGCTGCTTGGCATATTTTAGTGGTCATCTTTTTTTAATGCTGATTATTTTGCTTTTTAAGTTCAGTTTATTGCTTTGAACTTTTTTTTGCAAGTTGTTTTCTTCATGTCTGAACATCTCTTGTTAAATTTGAATCAAATGTTGTGCCAGACCAGATATCAGGCAGCTGTTGCTGGCTTTTCTGCTGAGAGAATGAGATATTCACAAAAAATCTGTTTTTGGTGGTCTGGGGGAAAATAAAGGGGTTATTGTTGCTCTAAAAGAAGTAAGAACTGCTAAGACATCTGGCAACATCTGTGCAAAGAGAAACTGGTCAATGACTCTTTGTCAGATCCCATAAACCAAAAGCATGGACTCTGTGTTTCTCCCTGTACAGATACTCCCTGGCCTGTGGAGTATTTCCAGCATTTCTGTGTTTCCGATTCCCAAAAGCTGCAGTTCTGTGAATATATAATCAGGAAAGCAGTGTTGGATATCCATGTGTGGTTAGTTTAAATTTAAACTGAGAACATATTGATCACTCTGCAAACGAATTAGTCTCCTTTACAAGTCCACTTGTGTGGATAAAAATGGCCCATTACAGTCAGTGAACTAATGGATGCTAAATTACTGGAAGGTTTGGTTGATTTTATACTTAAAAGTGAAACTAGGAGACGGCTGTCAATCAGTTTGTCACTCTAATGCAGATATTCCTTTCTGTACTTGCTGCTCTTGTTTGTAATGCTCAAGGCTGAAGTCAGTTGGATGTTGCTGTTTGGTTATTTTGTTGAGCCAAGTTCAAAGAACTGGAGCTGTTTACATAAAACGAATGACCAAGTTGTGCAATTTTCTGACAAAGCTGTGGCTATAAAATATATCAAACTAAAACATCTGCGTCTGAAGGACTTTTTTTGTGAGTAGAGGCACAGAGTACAAAAATCATTAAGTTCTTCTTCAACGTATACAAAGTAGTTCAACACTTCTGTGACTGTGCCTCCATTGTGAGGCACAGAAAGGTGTGAGGCTTTGTGAAGTGTTCAGGGGCGATGTACTAGGTTGAGGGATTACAGAGTAGGGTTGTTCTCCTACTTCGGGGAATTTGATGGAAGTGTATAACTTAACAATTAGATCAAATAAACAGAAACTGTTTCCCTTGGCTGACAGATCAATAATCAGATGCTCCATATTTAACTTTGTTTAAATTGATTTGACAAAAGCAGGAGAGGTGACATAAGGAAAACCATTCCACAATGGTTGGATTTGGCATGTGCTCTGTCTCTTGGTTACAGATTGAATTAGTATTTAAAAGGAAATTGGATGAATAACTGGAGGGGAAGGTAGGAGTGGAGATCTAAATGATTGAATTTGTTCTAGTTTTTTTTTCATTGAAGACCGTCAGCCGAATGCCTTCCTTCGGTGTTGCACTTGTCTATTCTCTAGGCCCTAACCTACATTGCAAAGGCACTCGGTAGAAGCTGCTTGGGGTTAAAAGGATGAGGCATGGACTAAGGGGCACAGACACAGGAGATGCAGCAAAGGCATGATATTTCTCCCCACTCTGGCGGCAAGGCCCTTTTGAAATGGGGGTCCCTGTCTTCGGGGTGGGGGAACACTTTTTTTTTCAAAAAGGAAGTACTTGCAGATGTAGCCTTTCAGCCCCTTGAGCGTTGCTTTACCATTCAATAAGATCTTGGCCCAAGCCTGCATTCATTTTCATGCAACTCCTCAGCCTTATCTCTATTTCATATATCACCTCTGTTCAAATACTTTGTGATCCAGCCTTCACATCACACTCAGGGGTAAAGAATTCCAGACATTCCCTTCCCTCTGGGCAAAGAAATAGCTTTGCATTTCAGCTCTAAATAAGAATCCCCTTATCCTCTAACTGTCCCCAAGTTTGAGATTCCTTTGATTAGTGGCAACACCTTCTCAACATCCACCCTCTCAAGCCCCTCAGAATCACATACATTTCAAAAGATCGCCCCTTATTTTCCAAACTGTAATGAATAAAAGTCTAACCTCTTCATAATTCCTCTCACTGAATCAGCCTCATTAGTCACTTTTGAACTGCCTTCAATGCGAGTATATTCTTTATTAAATACAGAGACCAAAGCTATACACAGTAATCCAGGCATGGCCTTGTCAACACCCTGGATGTTTGTATGACTTTGGGGCATTAGAGGTTAAAACGAGCAATGAGGGCAAAACTTCCATTTGTTGCCTTTAATTACTTGCTGCATCTGCATCTTAACTATGTTTTTGGCACCTTGATCCCTTCACACTACTTTCCCGATATCTCTCCCCATTTAGAAAACCTCCTTTTGATTCGTCCTACCAAAGTGCATGACATCACAATTTCCTTCGTTAAATTCCATCGACCATATGTTTAGCTGTTGACTCATCCCTTCTATAATCACCTTGCAAGTTGCTTCATTCTTTTCTAACATGACCTTTTACCTTTTTTTTTTGTATCATTAGCAGATTTGGATACATTACCCCGTCCCACCAGTATGTTATATAATAGTAAATAATTGAGGCCCTTGGACTGATCCTGTGGTACTTCACTAGTTACATTGTTTGAGCCTGAAAAAAACTGATTAATCCCGATTCTGTGTGTTAATCGATGCTCAATCTATTCTAGTACATTAATGACAGATGCAAAGCTAACTCGCTTATAGTTTCCTGCTTTGTCTCCCTTGACCAGGAGCATCACATTAGTGTTTCTTTAGTTTGCTGGACCATCCCAAAGTCCAGTCAGTTCTGGAATATTTCAATGCCTCCATTATCTCGCGAGCCACTTCCTGTAAAACCCTTGGATGCAGGTTGTCAGTCTCTGAGTTGTCCGCTTTCAGTCCCATTAGTTTCATCCCTCAGATGGTCTCTGTTAGACTGATGGGAAAAAAAATTGCACACTGTCTGTCTTGTTTCAGAATAACACTGTAGTAGTTGCTGATTTTGGACTGTCTAGACTAATGGTCGATGATAAAAAGCAGACAGACAATCAGTCACCGGGAAACCTATCCACCATGAGAAAGCCAGACAGAAAGAAACGTTACACTGTGGTGGGAAATCCTTACTGGATGGCTCCAGAGATGATAAATGGTGAGCATAAAAATGGGGAACTGTCTCTTTCCTCATTCTTTATTTCCTATCTTTTTATCCTTGGGTTGAAAGGGTTGCTAAGATTACACCATGGAAGCCTCATTAGCATGCCCTGTGATCTGTGAGTCAAGCAGTGAATTTCAGTAAGCTAGTCTATTGTCATCTTACTCCAGTTACCTGCACGAGTGAACACTTGCCAGCATAAGCCTGTACTTGATCAGGGATGAGCTGATTAATTTTACCCTTGCTAGCACAGTGGAGCTGCTGCCGTGAACAAAAAGACAGAAATCATACCTGGAGTTTGAGTCTGTTTGTGCAGCAGGTACTGGCTGGCTATATCCAACTACAACTGAATAAAAGCTTCCCACTCGTGTTTTAAAGTGAGCTCATGCTGTTCACAGCAGCTATTATTGCTGCACTTGCAGAGGTTATTTTAAGGATGTGGTAATGTTCTGGCCAGCTCAAGGAGGAATTCTCATCTGTCCTCTATCTGAGGTTACAGATCACACATATGGTGTTCCAAGTGGTGAATTGTAGGGTAAATCTGCTGGGTTTTGTGTTATCCTCTATTAAAGAATCTTTGGAACTATGTATAATCCAGATTTCTGAGAAGCTTCTCCAGCATCTCCTGAAACAAATGCAATGTTTGGGCTTTGCTCTAATGCTTTTTGACCAGAGTATGGGAGGAACCCCAACATCTGCTGATGTATAAGTTGAGACAGAATAGCTGTCCAATTCGTTTTATTCTACAATATTATATTAGAACCCATATGTACTTGTTGAAAATTGTCCAGTGTTCAGTACTCTTAGTACTCCATTCTGTTGTCCAAACTGATACTGCAGTTTGTACAGTGTTGCTCTGATCCTGAACAATTCTTGATTCCTGTTCTCTGATACATGATCAAACTCAAAGCTCATTTCTCTGTTTGTTTTTGTTTTTGTTTTTCTCCCCCCTCCCAACAATATTTGCTTGATTCAGTCTCACCCGGTGTTTAACTTTTTTTTTAATTCCCAGGGAAAAGCTACGATGAGAAAGTTGACATCTTTTCATTTGGGATTATGCTGTGTGAGGTAAGATGGAACATCTCTGGGCGAGGGGGGCACCCAACAACCCCACTGCCCCATGGCTGACCACTTCAACTCCCCCTCCCACTCCACCAAGGACATGTAGGTCCAAGGCCACCTCCGCCGCCAAAACCAAGCCACCCGATGACTGCCTTTTCTTCTGTCTTGGGACTGTTGAACCACACGGCCTCAATGTTGATTTCACTAGTTTCCATATCTCCGAAACAAACCCTCTAACTCGGCACTGCCCTCTTTGACCTGTCCTACCTGTCCATCTTCCTTTCTACATATCCGCTCCATCCTTCGATCTGACCTATCACCATCAGCCCCCCCACCTGCACTCACCTGCCTTCCCAACTATCCTGTCCCCCCCCAGCCCCTTTATTCTCTCCTCCATATTTCTGGTTTATGCACAAAATTTCAATCCTCCTGCTCCTCCGATGCTGCCTGACCTGTGCCTTTCCAACACCACACATTTTGACTCTGACTCTCCAGCATCTGCAGTCCTCACTTTCTCTAAGTTGCTGCAGTGAACTGCTTGTAAAAATTAAAGACCGGGAATCCATCATCTCCGCAGTTTACTGAACCAGCAGCTCAGTAAATTCAGAATGTTACATTCACCCTTCATTGTGATTGTTGCACTTAATTGTGTGTGTCACATTGCGTTGGGATATAGCAAGGTGATTGAGGGCTGAGATATCAGCCATGGACTGCTAAATGTCACAAGCTTGGAGGAAGGATCTAGATCTTTAAGAACTTCCTCATTGAAATATAATTGTGCTTCAAGAGGGAGGAGATTTCCCTCAGGCAATTGAGAATAAAAGGAAAAGGCTCCAGCAAGTAAGAAGTTGTAAAGGTATGATGTGGCCTTATTTCATATTACATGCTCTGGAATAAGATATTTCAACTTCAAGTTGTTCACTTATTTGGCCATGTAAAAGAAACTAGGCTTTGAGATGGTACTGTCATAACAAGTTCATACTAACACAGTTTGAGGCAAACCTCCCTTGTGCGCATGAATTTAATGGTTAACTCTCGCCTTAAACCATTCCTGAGTGTTCCTACGAGAGACTGATCTCAACCCACCACTATAGTTCTCATAAGCACAATATACTTAAACTGTTTCAACCAAGGCAGTTCAAAAACAGAAATTGCCAGGAAACTCATCAGATCTGGCAGCACTGGAGAGAAAGCAGAGTTAATGGATTTTTGAGTCCAGTGACCCATCTTCATTTATAGCAACCTCTGACATCTGATCGAACTCAGTACTACTCATTTTTCTTTTTTTTTCTTCCACAATATTTGCTTGATTTAGTCTCACCTGGTATTTGTTGATTATTTTATATTCAGAACACTGTTCTGAAGGAGGGTTACTGGACCCAAAACATCAACTGCTTTCTCTCCTAGTGCTGCCAGACCTGCTAAGTGTTTTCAGCAATTTCTGTTTTTATTTCTGATTTCCAGCATCTGCAGTTCTTTTGTTTTAGAAAGGTTTCACCTATATTTGTACTACCAGCTTCCGACCAGTCAAGTAAATAAAGTACAGAGGACGTCATATACACAAACTATCACAAATGTGAACAGTCCTAGTGACTGCATTTAGACATAAATTATTCCTAAAATTGTACATCCCCGAACTGCAATTTTCTCTTGACTGCACAAGATTTTAAGCCTTTAGAATTCTTTCATTTGCACAGGGTTAACATTAGGCCCAAAACTCAGTTACTCAAAGAGCTCCATTAGTTTTAGAGCTGTTAGAGACATAATCTGTAAACTGAGAGATTTGTGTGATGAAGCAGTGAGCACCATACCTGATATTGTGAACAGTCTTGAGGGTGAGGCAGGGGCATTGTCACCTCGTTAAACTAATGTCAGCTTTCCTTATAATACACTGTTTTGTTTGACTTCCAGCTGATTGGTAGAGTAAATGCAGACCCAGATTACCTGCCCAGGACAACAGATTTTGGATTGAATGTCCCTGTTTTCTTGGATCGATACTGTCCAGAGGAATGTCCAGCTGCCTTTTTCCCAATTGCAGTTATGTGCTGTGACTTGGATCCAGAAAAGAGGTAAGTCTGCCACAAGTTTTCAGAGCAAGATTTGACATGGAAAGGCTAATACAAGAGGACAATACTGTAGATGCTGGAAATCTAAAATAAATGGATGAAAGTGTTAGCTGACTGAGTACTTTCAGAATTTGGATGGGTTTCAGTGATACTGCCGATCAGCTGCTTGAGTTTGATTTGACTCTGAAGTTGCCTAAAAGGTCTTGTGCTGAAAATGTGTTGCTGGAAAAGTGCAGCCGGTCAGGCAGCATCCAAGGAGCAGGAGAATCAACGTTTCAGGCATGAGCCCTTCTTCAGGAAGGCTCATGCCCGAAACGTCGATTCTCCTGCTCCTTGGATGCTGCCTGACCTGCTGCGCTTTTCCAGCAACACATTTTCAGCTCTGATCTCCAGCATCTGCAGTCCTCACTTTCTCCTAAAAGGTCTTGTGATCAGTACAAAGACATGCGCAGCATCTAATGAATAATATGGAACAGTATTCTGAACATCAGTGCTACCCATAGGAATTTCTGGACAAGAAATCATCTAGTGTACCCTCTGCCATGTTGATCGTAGAGTAACTGTAACCTTATTAATGATCCATATCTGCCCATTAATCTGCAACCGGTTCAGACCTGATAGTTGGGGTTTAAAAAAAAAAGGCACAGTGCACTAATTTAATAATATTGGCTGTTGATGTGGTGTATAGCGTTGTTATTTCTGATTGCATGACTGCCTTGGTGTCTCTAAGCATTTAACATTAACATCATTAGCGCTGATATTTTTGGTGAGTTTTCTTTAATTTAATCAATGGTATGAGTATTCTGGGCCAACAGCCTGTTTCTGTCTGGTAAATACATTACAATAAGGACACTGCACACTGGTGCAATGTTTGAGTAAAAAGTTTTTTTTTTAACAAGTTAATATCTTTGGCTAGTTTTTATATTTGCATTAAGTACATAGCATTGTGGCAATGAATTTTTGCAGAAGTATAGTTTTATTTTCTCATTTTGCTGTCTTTCACTGGATCATCCTTTCCTTCTAACCACTACAAATGGTTTCAGATTGATCATTCACCAGGTAATTTTGGGAGTGACCACTTGCATTTGAAGTCAGCAACTTCCAGGATATACATAATGATGCTAGGCAAGTTTGACATTTTTTTTCAAACAAATGCAGTTGGGAGGAGTGAAAAGAGGTTTGACAATCACCTTGGTGTTCAATCAAGCTGGTGCTCCCCCTCTCCAGTGAGTGGGTAGAGTTAAGTGTTTGTTGCTTCACTCAAGTCATATATTTCAACTCTACTACTACAAGATCTAGAGAGCCCACTGTACTGTCCATTATGCCATTCCTAATGCTGTTTTTTGTTTTCCATAGACCATCCTTTATGAAGCTGGAACAGTGGTTATTAGTTCTGAAACTGCATGTGGAGATGCATCTTGCTCTCACCTCTGACCTGGAACAGATCAATCATTCCTTCTTCCAGAACCATTCAAGAAGCAAAGAGAAGCTTCTGGAAGCCATGTGAGCTGGTCCAGCTGAACCATTACAGTATAGTCTACAAGCATGCTGATGTTCAGCTAACCACCTTCACGTAATCTCCCATTTCATCAGCGTTCTGGGCACAATCAAACCTACCAGTACTCCACTGTACTGTTCATAATCCTGCGGGTAGACCCTTCTGCTTTAACATTTCACTGGACAAGACTCAACTCATGTAAATAGCTGGTCGCCTCCAGTTGGATACAGGAAGGACATGGCAGTTTATCGGGTATTGGTGTAAGTGGTTATGTCCACAATGATGCTCTTGTTAACTCAGTGCCCATGCACCTTACATGTGATTTGTAGATAACTAAATGCCTGCAGTTAGTGGCAGCGTAGGGTTCCTGCTCAAAGTCTGGATACAGAAGAACCTTGCTTTGGTAATGTATGAAGGGCATTTGATTAGTGCTGTCCAGCTCCAAATAGGCTGCACCCTCAGTAGAAAACTGCCTCCAACTTAGCAATGTCACTAGTACTGGCAGCACAGAGTGGTTGTATGATTTTAGAAAGTTTTTTTTTATCTTTTTCAGTTGTTTAGGGTCGGGAGAATGGAGCAATTTTAGCCTACACCTGGCAAATTCTGCATCTGAGTTGAATCTGTGTGGTAGACAGCATGAACCGAAATGATAACTTTACATTCCAAGCACTAATGTCCCTTATCTCAGTGAGCACAAAAGTGAAAACTGGTTTATATATCCAGTAGGAAAAGACAAATTATTTTATGTAGTTCATTCCAATTTGGATACTTCGGTGACAGGAGAAATCACTGAAATTTCAGACAACACTTGCACCCTATCATGTTGACAAGCTCCTTGATCTGAGGGGAAGGTTCAGGGCTGGGGTCTCACATTAATTTATTTTATCAGGGTTTATAGATGTGTGGCATGAATTGAAGTGCTGCTCAATTAAGATTCCTCATTTCTTTTAATGGAATGAGAAATCGGTTATTGGATTAAAAAATTTCAAAATGACGCCACTATAATTTCAGGAGCTGCCAACATGGATTACTGTATTTGAATCAAACATTGTATCTAATTCTTGAGAACCTGCTCAGATTGAGTCTCTTTTAGCCTCTCCATTTGTTTACTGTTCAGCATCTTTGGCCTCAACCAAAACGCATTTTACTTTTTTTAACAGAAATATAAGGCCCCATTATCTGATATGCAAGCGCTTGTGCAAGAACCATATTTGAACTATGCATTTATTTGGTGGCTCTCCAGTTATTTTCAGGAGAGGTCTGTAGTAGCATCCTTTTTTTTTATTCTCATCAATCTGTAGCACACACTTAATTATTTATTGGTGTTGCACATTAATGTTGCTCCATGCATGTTTCCTGATTTGGACATTCCAGTTCCAGTCCTTTTTTTATTAGTCTGGAACATTCTTGACAATCTTAGTGATAAATTGTAAGATTTCCAAGATCTGCATTTTGAGTTGATGGTGAGTTAACAATTTTTTTAATCTTCTGGTTTTATTCTGAAACCCTCCTCCCTTCTCTTTCCCCTATCTCTCATCACCTGAGGTGACCATGTTGTCCCCCCCCCCCCCCACTCATTTTGCCTTTTCTCTTTGAAGCATCTCAACACCACCTAACAGGATAACCCTTGTAAATATTGTGAAGTCAGATTCAAATAGACATAATATATAGATCCAAATCAATTCTTAATATCCAACATGCAATCACTGCTTTTCCTCAGGTCCCTAGGTTTGGGTATTAATCCTTCAAAAACAGGGATGTAACAACTAAACTTCCAGTCCATTATGTTTCTTGGCAAACTTTCATCTGCTTCTTGCTCATTGTGTTACTGTGAATTCTAATTGGATGTGGACCTGAATCTCTGCAGAGCCAAATGCACAAACCTCAAACACAGAGGACTTTAGTATAATCATTGGGAAATTCTTTGGGACCCTTCCACAACTGAAAACACTGGCTGCTTGGCCAGGCCTTGCTTTTCTGCCCAAGCCTACTTGGGACAGGACCACCATCTGCAGCAAATTTGGTTCATGACGGCAATGGGATTGGCATGAGGCAATTTGATGGCTGCGACCACATAACCTGTAAACTAGGATGAACTCCATGGTGAAGTAAATAGTTTCTACCTCCAGTTTAAGTCTGGTTTCAGGCCTAAAGGCCCTGCATAAGAATGTAGAATATCCTTCAAATATTTTCACAGGTGGTAACCCTCACTGCAACACCAGTGGTTGCCTAGTATCATCACATGCATGCACTTAACATTTCTCTTGTTTTAATTCCTCCTTGTTAATATTTCTGCTCTGTCATTTGCTTATTTGTGCTTGTTAGACTCTTCAGATATTTGTTTTTTTACTTCTCTACATCACATTTACATCTGCATTATTGCAGATTGCATTTATTTGAACTTTCAGGCCAACTGCTTTTCTGCTTTTTCCCTCCCTCCCTCTTCATTTTGCCTCTCTTCTGTTTGTATCCTGGTGTCTACTTAGTGAACAAAGAATACTCACTGTTACTGGTGCCAAGTGCACTCACTAGTCACTTTGGGCACAAATCTGGAAGTTGAATTTCAAGATCTCAGTAATGCAATGTCAGATGTTCTTCCACCTTTTGGAATTTGGGTGTTCACCAACCCAAGGCTGAGGAGTTGAGCATCTTGTTTGCAGAAACCTTTATTGCAACTAAACTCTGATTCTGACTGCTCAAAACTGACCCGAATAATGATTCCACTCTGGCTCGTATATGAATTGGGAAAAATGGTGTAACAATTCAACTGAGCAAGACTGTTCTCTGCAGAGATTGGAATGAGACACATGGTGGGAGATGTATGTGGGGATCTTAACTTTGCATCTGGCCTATGTTGTACCTGACATGGTTGATAATGGACTACTGCTGGGGAGTGGAGGGGGAGAGACTGTAAGCTTTACTTTGCATCAAGACTATCCTGTACCTGACACTTAAGCTGACATTTGGTAGCCAGTCTTCCATTCCAAGCACTAATAGCCCTTTTCCATTCCACAATACGTTGAAGATTCAGTGAGATTGAGTGAGTCTGACTCAGAATTCTAATTTGTTTTTGATTCTTCAGCTAACTAAATGATTGCAGCATTGACTTTTCCATCTACTTTGTATACCATTAGCTGAGGACCTAAGTGTTAGTCAACTTTAGGCCACCCATCCGTAGGAAGTGTTTGGAACCTGCCTTTTATATCAGACAGGAGCTGCTGAATATTAGGTTCTGTAATGTTAAGACTAATGAGCAGTTAAATCATTAGTCCTTTCTTTCTGCTCCTCTTCAGAACCCAACAGAGCAAGGAATTTTGAATATGACCATTCGAATCACATCACATGTATAAGGTTACTTCCTAAACATAAGACAGACTTTCAGATGCCCTTGGGCTTAGTCACATCACTGCTGAGTGGTGCTGTCTGTTGACTTCAGAAAGATTTGCAGCTTGCATAAATTTAAAAGGAGTGATTAGGGCTCAAGCCATAACCATATTTACTATGTAGATTGAACTGGAGAGTTGCCACTCTAATTTTACAAGGCAAGAAAATATTGACATCTCTTGTCCGTACGCTGACCTGTGATCTGTCAGCTGGTGTTTAGAAAATTAGCATTGCATATTCCATGCACTGCTGACTTAATGAAGAGCTGTTACATCAATAACTTATTTGAAATTTTCAAGTATCTCAGGATTCACGTCATTAAATATTTCACAGTTCAGTGACATGGGTGTACTGTGAGAAAGCTCTGGAACCTTTCAGTATAGCATCAGCTGCTTCACAAATGTGGGGGCTCCTGTGAGGAAAACATTTATAACTGTTCCTCTGATGCTTGGCCTTAAACATTTTGCACTTAGTAACAGCCCTTGTAATCAAGTGGCTGACTCTATTTATCACTATTGTAGCCATGCATCTGTCTTCACTAAGTTTGAAGACAAATGTTGCAATATATACTGTATAGACGGTAATATCCAACTCAACTGCTCTAAAAATATTCGCTAGTTTACAAATGTAGGTTAAAAACTGAAATTGTTAACTTTGTACATTAACAGTAAGGAACATTAGGTTTTTGTTCTGACATTCTGATTTAAATGTTTTCATTTTAATGGAGGCAGAGTTGCGATCATTAAGATAAATGCAGTATGGATATTGATAATGAACCATTTTGGACCAGTTTCATTTACTAGATCTATGCCTCATTACCTAATCCATTGGAACTAAGCCAATGTATCAGTTTAGAATGTTTCTTTTTGAAAGTCTTGTGATCATCAGTTGAAAACAGAGTCAAGATTGGCTATGACCGTCAAATAATTTGGCAGCAGTATCTACCTGGATTAGCAGACACTTGAGTGAACTAAAAGTTTGCCTCCATCTGAGAATCTGCAGCCCGGAATGTCCTCAATGGGGAATGTTGGGGCAGGGGCAACTCAAAAGCATTACAGCTTACAAATGTACGTAAATTCAGTATCGATTGGATTGCACAGTGTAATAGGGAACACTACAATCTCAAATCCTGTGCAGTTTAGTCCAAGCCCACTTGACCTTTTGTGAGCAGTTGGGTAAACAGCACTCCGTAATGCAAACTTAGAGTCTCCAGAGTTTTACAGTCAACTCCCATGGTTAGAATGTAGTATTAATTTTGAATGCAAACTGGATATTATAGGTCAAAGTAAGTGAAAAGGGGCTAAAAACTAAGGGCAATCTTCAGTTACTTCAGAAACTAGTATACTTGAATATTGTACTTATTTAAATTACTGAAATATTGTAAAAGTGGACAAACGTCTGGCACAGTCTGCCACACAGACCAGGAGGTCAGTCCCTGATTTGTACTGAATCACTGATTGGAAATCATGATTGGCGTCAGTGCGTCTGGCTTGAAAATGGTGAAGAATTTGAACAGGACTCCTGCTCCTGAGTTCCATTTGGCATTTCTTGCTGCAAGGAGCCTATGCTTGGAACAAGTTTAAACTCCATTTCAGTGTCTTCCGTGATTTAAGTAGCCTGTTGGCATTCATTGCCTGCATATGTCTGAGGAATGACAGCCTGGACTTTTGGCAGATGTTGGTGCCTTCAGTAGTCAAGGTGCAAACTTCATTAACAGTAGAGGAATGCTTTCTGCTATTTGGTGCCAATTTTGCCTTTAAACTTCATGCAATAATATTGTTCAGTGCTGTGCTCAAAGGCACAACTTAATAATACAATAATTATGTGCAACGTTTATTCATTGTAAACTTGAGTGACACCAAAGCCTCTGCTGTCAAAGTGTACAGGAATAGGTATGGCACTGAGAAACCTGCAGTGCAAGCTGAAGAAACTCACCCCACTAATCTGTGCCTTGTTTAGCCAGAGCTGTCAAGGACTAGTGGTTGATTTAAGTTGTTTACAACGTCAAAACTTGCATTTTCTATCATTAATTTATTGTTTCTGTGGATTCAGTCATTTCATTCCAGTGTTTAATTCCTAGTGTTTTGTTTTGAAACTGTGAACATAGTGCACTTTACACACACAGGAGGGTGACTATGACAGCAAATCTGTGAAGTATTGTAACAGGAAAATTGAATAAAACCAGCTTCATCTCAATGAGTAACTCTACCAGTCTCTTGTACACCATTTTTTTTAGTGTCCTTTTTTTAGGTGCTTACTGCCAGACATTTTGTTCAATCTGCAGTGCCTCCTATTGGAAATTGTGAGCATGAGTGAATTTGCAAATCTTAAATCTATTACCAAGAATGATTATTTGGAAGATCACTTCAGCCCTCATTTATAACCAGATAATAAACAAGTGTGGAACTTTAGCTCTCAATGAGACAAAGAAGAAAACAATAAGCAAAGCCATATTCTCTGAAGAGTCTTTTTAGCTTTGGGCTGAGGCGCACATGGGGTAGAGTAGAAGGAACTTCATTAAACCTAATAACGAGCCGTTACTTAACACTGACATGGGATATCCAAAGTGGAAAGTATTCTAGTCCTGGGTTTTAAATTTGGCTGTCCTATACTTGACCTGAATGCACATTCTGCAAACTTTGCTTAGAAAGGTCCAGCAAAAAAAAAGCCACAATATAAACAAACAATGCAGATATATTCAGTTCCATCATTAATATTTAGCACATATGATTAAAGAGCATCCTCTGGTGGTGAAAAATGGAGGGGAATAGTTCCAAAATAGGATTGTAGTCTTCCTCTCACCTCCCCATTGAATTATTAGAAAATTTGTACATTAATATTCATTAATTCAGTTATTTGTGCAATGACTAGAATTTTATAACAGTAATCTTTTTTTCAGTTTTCAAAAAGTGGACATAACCACAATGTGGGTGGAATGAGATAAGAAAAGATGCTTTACCATCAATAAAACAGTGACTGTATTTTAAAGGTCATTAATGTGGGGGGGGCATGATGAGGTAAGTTCGGTTTGTGTCATTCATATGAATTTTAGCCACGCTTTTGACAAGGTCCCACATGGGGAAATAACTGAGAAGGTCAAAGCATATGGAATTCAGGGAAATTGTGAGAGATGGACCAGAAACTGGCTTAGGAACTGGACAAAGTGGCAGAAAGTTGTTTGAGTGATTGGAGGCCAATGCCCATTAGGAGAAGGGACCAAGGGGGCAACCTGTGTGTGAAGTTGCAGGATATTAGAAGTGTTATGAATGAATACTTCTCTTTGGCTTTCACTCTGGAAAAGGAGATGTCGATATGGATTTCAGGGACTGTGAGGAGCTTGCATTGTTAGATATAGAAAATGGGGAAGGTATTGCAGGCTGTGTGGGGTTTAAAAATAGATACAATTCATCTGGGCTAGAGATTTTATCTCAGGCTGCTGGGGGAGGTGTGGCAAGAAATTTCAGGGACCCTGAAACAAATTTTTAATCTCTCTCTGGCCACAGGAGAGTTGCTAGAGGACTGGAGGACAGCTAATGTGGTTTCACTTTTTAATGATGGTAAAGATAGACCAGGAAATTACAGACTGGTGAGTCTCCATCAGTGTAAGGCAAACTATTGGAGAAAATTCTGAATAACCACTTGCAAAGGTATAGATTAATTTGGGATAGTCTGTATAGCTTTGTCCGAGGAAGGTCATGCCAAACAAATACATTAGAACTTTTTGAAATTGTGATCAAGTTCAGTTGATGTTGTTTATATAGAATTTAGCAAAGCTCTTGACGAGGTCCTGCATGAGAACGTTAAAACATTGATAGAATCTTGGTGAGATGGATCAGAAACTGGCTAACAAAGGATAGTGGTAGAAGACTGTTTTGAGTGACTGGAAGCCGATGTCCAGTGGTGTACCACAAGGATCAGTACTGGGACCCTTATTGTTTGCTGTATATATAAATGATATATATGAAAATGTGGGGGATGTTAAGCAGATTTGGTAGTGGTTAATAGCAAAGAATAGCAATGTTTAATGTTAGACATTGTACCATAGTTTTCATGTGTGAGCTGCTTGGGTAGGGAATACATTCATCAAATTGGGAGAGGCACCGTCAAGTTTACCGAAATTAAATAAACTGGGGTTTAAAAAAACAAATTAAATGACTGTATTAAATGTCAAAGGGATGAAACACTAATAATATAAATAATTCCTATTGATTTTAATTTAAAGCAGTTTTTTTTTTCAGAAATGTGCTTTCTACTATTTAACAAGTTGAGCCACAAAAAAAAATTAGAATTAAGCATGTTTAAAAAGTATTGTTTACAGGATCACGAAACATCTTAGCAACAAGTCAGCAAATTGTGATTAGAACTCAGATGGAGTTTTCATATTGAGCTTCAAGTCTACAATGGCAAATACCAAAAGCAATTCAGTTTCAAAATGAAACTAGGCCCTGAAACTGCTTCCTGGCTCTTAAACTAAACATGGGAGGAAATGAGTGAACTAACTAGCATGTCTGGGCCAATACCACATTCAATCATAAAGTTGAAGTATTTATATGAACCAGTTTTAAAATTCATAATAAAACTTCCAAATAGATTTAAGAAAATGAATAGAACCTCAGGACATTCAGTAAAGATCAGTGAATGGGGTCTCTTGTGATTGATTCAGCTAGTAATTGGTGATATGTATGTGTGTGTGTATACCGTATACAAGAAATTGAGCTGTCAAGAATTTAGAATGGTTAACCAATGAAATCAATTACTAGCAAATTTAATTTAATTTTTGGTAGATGTTGTTAGCGAACTAGGAATCAGCATCTGCCGGGTTACTGTTTTATCAGCTACTTTCCACATGTACGGTTTTGCATCTGAGGCAGAAGGCAATGAAGCTAGGAATTGCCATCACTGTTTCATTGTGAGAGAGAGGTTTCCGAACAGTTCTGAGGACAGTTTTTAGTTCCTGCAGAGCTTTGTGTAGTAGCCAGAAGCCTAAGTTCATTGGAACATGAGGTGATATCATATTCAGAGTTTTATTCTGCATAGCCTAGGGCAATATGGATAGGGTCTCAGTAACAACTGGTCTGCTTCAAACAGGGGCTGTGACTAAATAAGGGTGGGGGTGTGCAACAGAAAGTGTTTTAATAACCAGTCTGGAGCCATGGTATTTGTAAACAAGCTAAGTATGAAGTACAGTCCCAATGCTCCTTATCATTATAAAATCTTCCCTCTCCAGTCAGCCCAGATGAACAAACTAATCTCAGTCAGGATGGCAATGAGAATAGGTTGATAGAGTGCTGGGCCAAGTAGGGAAAATTCAGCCAGCTTTAAATGAGCACATGTAACATAATAAATAACTCAACCAAGACTTTTAGCATCTGGGTTTAATTAAAGCTGTGTAACTTATTGTTTGAAAACAGTGTTTTAGTTCCTATAGCAATGGAACAGATACAATCAACTCCTTCCTTCTTAGTTTGGAAGTTAACAAAGTACACACAGTGTCTTTGTTTAGGCTGCTTTACTGAAACATTTAAGAGTCGTACAGTCATACAGCATGGAAACAGACCCTTTGCTCCAACTCAGCTGCGCCGACCAGACATCCCAATCTGACCTTGTCCCAATTTCCAGCATTTGGCCCATATCCCTCTAAAACTTTTCTATTCATATACCCATCCAGATGCCTTTTAAATGCTGTAATTGTAACAGCCTCTACCACTTCCTCTGGCAGCTCATTCCACACATGCACCACCTTCTGTGTGAAAACTTTACTCCTCTGGTCTTTTTTAAAACTTTTCCCCTCACCTTAAACCCAAGTCTCCACCTAGGAAAAAGACCTTGGTTATTCACCCTATCTATACCCTATAAACCTTTATAAGGTCACCCCTCAGCTTCTGACACTCCAGGTGGAGAAAAGCTCCAAGCTATAAACCTCTCCTTACAGCTCAAACCCTCCAGTCCCAGCATCATCCTTGTAAATCTTTTCTGCACCCTCTCAAGTTTAACAATATTCATCCTGTAGAAGGGCAACCAAACTTGCACACAGTTTTCTAAAAGTGGCCTCTATGATGTCTGTACAGCTGCAATATGACATCTCAACTCCTATACTCAATGCACTGACCAATGAAGGCAAGTATGCCAATGCCACCTTCACCACCCTGTCTACCTGCCACTTCATTTTCAAGGATACCTATGCACCTGCACCATAGACCTCTTTGTTCAGCAACATTCCCTGGGACCCTACCATTAGCTGTAAAAGTCCCACCCTGATTTGCCTTACCAAAATGCAATACCTCTCGTTTATCTAAATTAAACTCCATCTGCCACTCTTTGATCTGTTGGCCCATCTGATCAAGATTCCATTGTACTCTAAGATAACATTGTTCCCTGTCCAGTACACCAACTATTTTGGTGTAATGTGCAAATCTATTAACTATACGTCCTATATTCATATTCACATTACTTCTTTAAATGATGAAAAGCATTAGACCCAGTACTGATCCTTGTGGCGTACTACTGGTCACAGGCCTCCAGTCTAAAAAAATCACTCCACCACCACCCTGTGTCTCCTACCATCAAACCAATTTTATATCTAATTGGCTAGTTCCCCCTGGATCCCACATGATCTTACTAACCAGTCTACTCTGCACAACATTATTGAACACGGCCATACGGACTTCAGCAATGCCTACTGTTCTACCTTCATTAATCTTCCTTGTCACCTCTTTCCAAAAAAAACTCAAGTCAGTGAGACATGATTTCCTATGCACAGAGCCAGGTTGACTATTCCTAACCAGACCTAGCTTTTCCAATTGCATAGAAATCCTGTCCTTCATATTCCTACCAACAACTTATGCACCACTGAGATAAGGCTCACTGTCTACAGTTCCCTGGCTTTTTCTTCCAACCTTTCTTAAGTAATGGCACCACATTGGCCAACCTCCAGTCTTCCAGCAGCTTAGCTGTGGCTATCGATATCTTAGCAAGAGGCCCAGTGAACACTTCCTTAGCTTCCCACAAGTTTTGGGAAATATCTGATCAGGTCCAGGGGATTTAATCACCTTTGTGTTTTAAAAGAAACTGACTGGTGAATGGGTGAGGATTGTGGCTGTGAGAGCTGCTCTTGGCTTTGAGGCTTTTTCAGTGCTCAGCTGAATTTCCTACCTTGGAGCAGTAATTGCTGTTTTTACAATTTGCATTTGTTTTGAAAGCTTACATTTTTGAAAAAAAATATCAAAAACAAAGATACCTTAAAACTCTCGAAGGAGAGGGTGTTTCAGGAGAGAAACCACATGGCAAGGCCGGGGTTGCATAAGGCTCAACTTTACATGAAGCAGCTAACCAAGTGCAGTTTCCCAGCTGTCAGACCGAGAAATTGCACAGGGGCTCTGGAGATCGACTTGCACTAAAACAACAAACAAGCAGTGAAATTTCATAGCTGACGCAGGAGGTCTAATATCCAGCTTCAATGAGACGCCGCCGAGTTGTCATTGATTTAGAAAAGAAAATCACTGCCTAAAACTATTAGTTTTTGAGCTTGATCAGCTAAGTGTTCGATTTTAAGACTTATAAAACTTTTAAATCTTTTTGTGTGTGTAAATCTATAACAGTGAGTAAGGTGAGGGCATTTTTTAAAAATGTGGTGATTTGTCTCTTGATTGAATTTTAACATTAATGACTGGTATTGTTACCCTTGAGCAGTAAGACTGTGCTAACACCGTTTTGAGCAAAGTGTGTAGTAATTTCCGGGTCTGTAGATTTTTTTTTAAAAGGGGCAAAAATTATTTTTACCATGGTCATGTGTTCTTTCTGTGGATGTGGGTGAGCAGGGAGATTTTGAGTGATCCTGGAGTCTATGTGCGCAGGAAGTATGTTTTGAGAATCTTATCGCACCACATTGATCACGTGGAGTGGCAGTTAGAAGAGTTTACAAGAGCAAAGAGATGTGATTGAGCGTAGTTTCAAGAAGGTGGAGACATTGCAGATACAGTGTAGAAATGGTAGGAGAGGTAGCCAGGTAGTGCAGGAGTCTGCTGTGGCAGTCCCCATCTCAACAGGTATTCTGTTTTGAATACTGTGAGGGCATGGCCTCTTAGGGCAGTATAGCACTGTAGTGTGACTGGCTTTACCGTAATGAGGGGTATGTCAGGTTCCAAGTGATCAATTGTAATAGGGACTCTCTTAAACTGAGGCACAGTCAGATGTTCCTGTGGCTGTCAGCGAGGCATTAAGATGGTGGTTTGCCTCCCTGGTGCCAGGGTCAATGATGTCGGAGAGGGTACAGAATGTTCTGAAAGGGGAGAGTTGTTCATGTTGGTACCAACGACGCAGGAAGAGAAGGGGATGAGGTTCTGAAGAAAGAATATAGGAAATTAGGCAGGAGATTAAAAAGGATATTACTATCCTTGAGGATAGTAATATCTGGATTATTCTTTGTGCCAAGTCTAGTGAGAGTAGGAGGATAGACCTGATGAATGCATGACTGAGGCACTAGTGCAGGGGGCAATGATTCCGTTTTACCGATCATTGGGATGTCTTCAGGGATAGAAATGACCTGTATAAGCGGGACGGATTCCACTTGAAATTGAAGGGGACAATATCCTTGCAGGCAAATTTGCTCACGTTACTTGGGAGCCTTTAAACTAGTAGGAGGGTGGAGAGGGACCAAAGTGATAGTGAGAAAAGGCCAGGGCTGTTACTGTGGATAAGGAGAGCAAGTCAAATAGTCAAGGCAGGCAAGAACTTGGCAGAGAATGAGGTAAGACATAAACTTCAGATCAAGAGATAAGATAGGTGATCTTAGGGTATGGTTGGGAACATGGGACTGCGATATCATAGAATCCCAAAAGTGCAGGTGTAGGCCATTTGGCTCATCAAGTCCATGCCTCTCCTTTGAAGGACATCCCACCCCTCTCCCCATAACGCTGCATTTCCAATGGTTAAACCACCTAGCCTGTACATCTTTGGACTGTGGGAGGAAACTGGAGCACCCAGAGGAAACCCATGCAGACACAGGGAGAATGTGCAAACTCCACACAGTTGCCCAAGGCTGGAATCGAACCGGAGTCCCTAGTGCTGAGAGGCAGCAGTGCTGACTACTCCGCCACCATGCTGCCCCTATTCATGGCTATTACCGAAATATGGCTCAGGGATGGACAGGACCAGCAGCTTAATGTTCCAGGGTATATATGTTATAGAATGGGGGCAAGAGAGGAGGGGGAGTGACATTTTATTATTAGGGAGAATGTTATTTGGGGAGGATATTCTTGGAAGATGGTCCAATTAAGATATATGGGTGGAACTTAAAAAATAACAAAGGGATGATCACGTTGTTGGGATTGTACTATTGGCCTCCCAATAGTCAGCAGAAAATTGAGAAGTAAATATGTATGGAGATTTCTAATATCTGAAAGTCAAATAGGGTTGTAATGATAGAGGATTTTAACTTTCTAAAGATAGTCTGGGACAGTTATGGTGCGAAAGGCTTGGATAGGGAGGAATTTAAGTGTGTACAAGAAAACTTTCTTATTCAATATGTGGATCTACCTACTAGAGAAGGAGCAATTCTTGACCTTCTGTTGGGAAATAAGGCAGGAAGGTCACTGCGGTGTCACTGAGGGACCACTCTGGGGCAAATGATTATAAGTCAATTAGTTTTAAATTAGTTATGGAAAAGGATAAAACTGATCAAAAAGTTAAAATTCCAAATTGGAGTAAGGCCAATTTTGACAGTATTAGATAGGAACTTTCAAAAGTTGATTGGCTATTCAAAGGTCAAGTGACAGTTGGTAAGTGAGAGGCCTTTAAGAATGAGATACCGAGAATTCAAAGACAATATCTTCCTGTTAGTGTGAAGGGCAAGGCTCGTAGGTATAGGAAAAGCTGGATGACTAGAGAATTTGAAGCTCTGGTCAAGAACAAGGAGAAGGAATATATCACGTATCGACAGTTGGGAGCAAGTGAATTCCACGACGAGTACAAGGGAAGGCGATGGCCTAGTGGTATTATCGCTAATGCTCTAGCGGCCTGGGTTTGAATCCTGCCAAACCAATAAAAAAACTGTGGAATGAAGAATGTACTGATGACAATGAAATCACTATCAATTGTCAGAAAAATCCATCTGGTTCACCAATGGCCTCAGAGAAGGAAATCTGCCATCCTCACCTGGTCTGGCTTATATGTGACTCCACACTCATTGCAATTCATAGAACCCCTACAGTGTGGAAATTGGCCCTTCGGCCCAACAAGTCCACACCCAACCCCCCGAACAGCAATCCACCCAGCCCCATTCCCCTATCTTATACTTCTTTCTGACTAATGCACCTAACCTACACATCCCTGAACACTATGGGCAATTTAGCATAGCCAATTCACCTAACCTGCAATCTTTGGACTGTGGGAGGAAACCGTAGGATGCATGTGCAGACATAGGGAGAATGTGCAAACTCCACACAGACAGTTGCCCGAGACTCGAATTGAACCCGGGTCCCTGATGTGAGGCAGCAGTGCTAACCATTGAGCCACCAAGCCATCCTCAGTTGCTACAAACACTCAAAGAAAATGAAACTGGATGGATCACCTGGCATCACTAGGCACTGGAAAACACAATGGCAGAAACAGTCCTGTTGACCCTGAAAAGTCCTCCTTACTGGGAAACAGTGTCAAAACGGTCTCTCAGACTAGTCAAGCAACAGTCTGCAGCCTGATATAGTCATACAGAATCACACCTTGCAGACAATGTCCTGACGCCATTGTCAACATCCCTGTATATTTCCTGTCCCATCTGCAAGACAGACCCAGTCGCAACACAGTGGTATACAGTCAGGAGGGAGTTGCCATGAGAGTCCTCAACATTGACTTTGGACCCCATGAAGTCTCCTGGCTTCACATTAAACATGGACAAGGAAACCTGTTGGTGATCACCACATACCGTCCTCCCTCAGCTGATGAATCAGTACTCCTCCATGTTCAACAACACTTGGAGGAAGCACTGAGAATGACAAGGGCACAAGCTATACTCTGGGTGGGATGTTGTCCATCACCAAGAATGGCACAGCAGCAATACTACTGATTGAGCTAGTTGGGTCCTAAAGGACATAACTGCTAGACTGGTCTGCGGCAGGTGCTGAGGGAACCAACAAGAGGGAAAAACATACTTGACCTCATCCTTACCAATCTGCCAGTTGCAGATGCATCTATTCATGACCGTTGTGATAAGAGTGACCATCACACAATCCTTGTCAAGATGAAGTCCCGCCTTCACACTGAGAATAACCTCCAGCATGTTGTGTGGCATCACTGTGCTATAGAGCCATACAGTCATACAGCATAGAGTTATAGAGTCATAGAGATGTACTGCACGGAAACAGACCCTTCAGCCAACTCATCCATGTTGACCAGATATCCCAACCCAATCTAGTCACACCTGCTAGCACTTGGCCCATATCCCTCCAAACCTTTTCTATTCATATATCAATCCAGATGCCTTTTAAATGTTGCAATTGTACTAGCCTCCACAACATCCCCTGACGACTCATTCCATACACGTAGCACCCTCCGTGAAAAAACCTTAGGTCTCTTTTATATCTTTCCCCTCTCACCCTAAACATATGCCCTCTAGTTCTGGACTGCCCCACCCCAGGGAATAGACTTTGTCTGTTTATCCTATCCATGCCCCTCATGATTTTATAAACCTCTATAAGGTCATTTATATTAGGGCAGCACGGTGGCAGCCCTTGACATCAAAGCTGCATTTGACAGAACGTCGCATCGCGGAAACCTAGCAAAACTGGAATAGACGGTTATAGAGGGCAAAACTCTCAGGTGGTTGGAGTCATACATGACACAAAGGACAACGGTTGTGGTTGTTGGAGGTCAATCATCTCAGCTCCAGATGATCTCTGCTGGAGTTCCTCAGGGTAGTATCCCAGGCTGAACCATCTTCAGCTGCTCATCTCCATATTATGGTCAGAAGTAGGGATGTTCGCTGATGATTGCACAATGTTCAGCACCATTTGTGACTCCTCAGACAGTGAAACAGTCCATGTTCAAATGCAACAAGATTTGGACAATATCCATGCTTGGGTTGATAAGTGGCAAGTAACAATCGAGCCACACAAATACCAGTCTATGACTCTCACCAATAAGATACAATTTAACCACTGCCCCTTGACATTCAACCATGTTACCACCACTGAACTCCCCCACTATCAACATTCTGGGGGTTATCATTGAACAGAAACTCAATTGGACTCACCACATAAACACAGAGCAGGTCAGAGACTGGGAATACTGCAGGGAGTAACTCACCCAAACCCTGTCCACCATCCCCAAGACACAAGTCAGGAGTGTCATGGAATATTCCCCACTTGTCTGGATGGGTGCAGCTCCAACAACACTCAAGAAGCTTCACACCATTCAGGACAAAGCAGCCTGCTTGATTGACACCACATCCACGAACATCCAATTCCTCCACCACCGACGCTCAGTAGCAGCAGTGTGAACTACCTACAAGATGCACTGCAGAAATTCACCAAAGTTTATCAGCATCTTCCAAACCCATGACCACTTCCATCTAGAAGGAGAACGGCAGCATATATATGGGAACACTTGCACCTACAAGCTCCCCCCCAAGCCACCCACCAGCATGACTTGGAAATGTTTCACAGTTCCTTCACTGTCACTGGGTCAAAATCCGGGGAATTCCGTCCCTTATGGTATTATGGGTTAAACCACAGCAGATGGACTGCATCGTGTTATGGACCAGGCCAAAGGCCCTCAAAACATTTCAAGAAAGTAGCCCAGACCCTAGCTTTGCTTTAAGCAAAGGTGTTTTAAGCAGGTGTAGAGTGGATACTCCTGGAGTGATACAGCTGGCCCAACCACTTAGTTTTAAACAAAGCAGAATTTATTTGCAAGATTATAGAATGAAACGCAAAGAAAAGAGAATAGAACATAGAATAACTTAGCCTGTCTGAAAACTGAACAGAGTATCCTAGCGTGGTGATCCTGTTCCAACTACTTGCAACAATCCCCATAAATACCCATTGGCAAAAAAGGAAGTATCAAAAACAGGGTCTTACAAGAGAGATGTCAGAGAGATTCAGCATGGGACACCTTCTTCCATGTAGCTGTTTCTTTGACCAGCAACCTCAAACAAACTGACTCTTTCTCTGAGCAGAGTCGAGAGTGTGGTAATGGAGAATCACAACAGGTCAGGCAGCATCCGAGGAAGCAGGAGAATCAACATTTTGGGCCCTTCATCAGGAATGCTTATGCCTAAAACATTGACTCTCTGCTCCTCGGATGCTGCCTGACTTGCTTTGCTTTTACAACACCACACTCTCGACTCTGATCTCCAGCATCTGCAGTCCTCACTTTCTCCTGCTTTCTCTGAATAGCCAGACTGCTTAAAAAAAACCCAAACCAAACCACAGAAATGTTGAGCTGGAAGAACTGGCAACTCCCCTTTCATCATACAAGTTTTTTTTAAACTTAAAAGCTTCTTCAAGTAGATCAAGCCAGACTTTTCGGATCCTGTGTCATAAAACACTTTTGAAATAAAACAAGAACAACGCAACCTTGTTAAAAGAGCAGCATCATCAGAAGCGGTTCAAGAAGGCAGCTCACCACCACCTTCTCAACAGCAACTAGGGACAGGCAATAAGTGCTGGCCACAAAATAAATATTAAAAAAAAAGGACAGTAGGAGCATACAGAGGAACCTCCATTATCTGAACAAGATGGACGGGCACTATTTTGTTCAGATTGTCGATTATTTGGATAATCGATTTTACATCCAGGTTAAAATGAGAAGTACTCACAATCATACAAATACAGTATATCAATCCCAGCATTAAACCAGGTCCCGAACAGCTTCTACAATTGCAAGAGCATTTTTCAATTTCCAGGAATTCAGTCTTAAGATAGAAAGACAGAAGTGCCTCCTTGCGTATGTATTTATGTTCTTGACCTTTTTTTTAATGAACGGCCCTGTAAAGTAAGGGGAATACAGGACTGTAAAACAGTTACTTTTGTAAAGGGCTGTGTAACAACCATTACCTTAAAAATATCCAGTCGCTGATGCTTGAGCTGCTTGTGTTTCTTTGTTTTTGCCAGAGTTTTCACATCTTCTTTAGTCCAGGTAAATCAAATACACTTACCTCTTTGTTGTCACGTTTTTGTGGGACCTTGAAATCTACTTCAGATAATCCGAAATTCGGATAATCGATACTCGGATAATCGAAGTTCATCAGTACTTATGAGGGAAATCAGGAGGGCAAGAGGGAGACATGAGATAGCTTTGGTAAATAGTGTTAATGAGTATCCAAAGAGATTCGAGAGAGAATGGTGCCGCTTAAAGATCATCTATGCGTGATAGATGAGATGAGATACTCAACAAATATTTTGTGTCAGTATTTACTGTGAAGAAGAACATTAGGAATTTGGGGAAATAAATATTGATGTCTTGGTTATTCCAGAACAGGAGGTGCTGGAAGTTGAGTCTTTGGATGCAAGTTGCCTCCATACCTGTGGCCTATCTTTAGCACATCTCTTGTAATCTCCCCGTTTGGTAACCTGTGGTTTTCCTTTGTTCCACTGGGTCATCTGAAGCGTTTTGAATATATATTATTTAACCCTGTGGACCAATCTTGCCGGATTTCGCAGTTAAATAATAGTGTACTATTTGCGTTTGTCCTTGTCTTCACCTTTTGCCAAACTTTTAGTTTTGTCTAGACCTCTTTAAACAGAAACTCTCTTTAAATGATTTTCGCAGCAAAATGATAGTTTTTAAATATCTCACCTAGAGAAATAGTCCGGGCAATCTGATTTATCGATCTTCCCATATCACTGTCAGAGTTCCCATATCAGTAAGAGTTTTGAACTTCATACTCTGTAATGAATGAAAAACCCAGTCCACTTGTTTTAGCAGCAACAGAAACGTGAGATGGAGTAACTGCCACTGTTTGCTTCAGCGCTAAACTTCTTCTTCAGAGCAACTTGTTGCTGAGTAAAACTAATCAGATTGGTGTTCTTCAAAACGAATAAATGTTGAGTACATCTTAGCTATTCTGTAACAAAAGCAAAATACTGCCGGAAATCTAAAACGAAAGACAGAATGATGGAGTTTCTCCAGTGTTCTCCCACTTTGTTCCATGACTTATTCCGAGTTCTGACAATGGCCCATTTGACGAACAAGAACGTTTAACCACTATTGCATTGGAATCTCAGTGCTGTATAACACCAAGGACAACGTTCCTGGGCGATACCTACCTGAATAAATCATATTTCTGCAGGGAATGTCTCTGATGTTATCATGTACTCCATTCTGTGGTATCACCCTGGTCGAGGTAGATCTAATATCTGGAATGTTAGACTCCTTAGCACCATGTTCTTCAATATTTAATGGAAAACCAGCTACCGTTGTGCAAAGTCTCATTTCCCAACTGCATTGCTTCTGAATAACTTGATCATTCTCTTGCACTGTATCCATTTCTCTCAAGGAGACAAACGTGACTCCCTGCCCAGGCGTGTTCCGCAAGGCGGCAAAGCCTTTAGAGAAGTGAAGTGTTCCAATCGGTATCCATCAGGGGCATGAAGGAAGAACAGGTTCCGGGAATTTTCTGGTGCGGTCTACGAGATGATCACTGGCAAGGCACTCAGAGCTGGCACGGGGCCTTGCAGGTGGAGAGGTGTCGGGAGACTGAGTGACTTCTTTTCGCTGTTGGCCCTGGTCTCCCTGGTTTACATTGTGGCGTGTGCGGCTCTGTCCTTTGTGATGGGGAAAGCAGCTGAGAAAGGGTGAAGCTTTCAGACACACGCACAGAGGGGCCAAGCTGAATCTCCGCCGTGCCAGGCCCGGTGAGCAGGAACGGCCACCCCACCCTGCCAACAGCCGAGACCCGGCACTTGGGGAGGGGAGGGGAGGGGAGTGGGGGGGAATGTTGACCGATGAGGTTTTGCAGAAGGCGCTGCTAAGTATGGGTAAGTCTCTCTCTCTCTTTCCAGAGAATTTTCACAGCGATCTCCAGGACTCTGTAGCTCACCCCATTCTCTCTTTCTCTGCCCCCCCCCCTCCTCTTTGTTGGTAACCCCATCTCTACACTCGGATCTGTCTGCCTTTGGGAATGGCCCCCACCATCTACCTACTCGCGGTGTTTGGATGAGCCAGACTGGGAGGTAAGCGCCTGTTCATCATTCTGCTGAACTGGGGCTAGTTAGCATCCTTCCGCAGCTGCTAACAACTAGACCCAGTTCAGAAATCCAACCCTTCAAGTGTTTTCATCGTTTGCAAATCAGAAAAAAAGATGGGCAGACTGTTTTCTTTAGCTTGGTCAGACCTGTCATACATGGCACACCTCTGGGACTAGAACTTGTAGCCCTAAGGCAAGGACACTAACATTAAACCACTGGACCGCTATTGTCAAAGTTGGAGGCGATTTCCACCTCACAACCCCTTTCAAGAAACTGACTGGATTCAGTACAATCCAGCTGTTTTTATATTCTGCTCAAACCTCCCATGCAGGGAAACACTGAAGCCAATGAATTCCGTCCCACTCATTCCATCAACTTTCATTTCCAATTCCATTCCAGTCTTTAGGACTTCATGAAACAATGGAGTAGAGCAGTTGGAGGCAGAAATCGTTGTCAAACGTGCACAGAAAGATACATCAAATTGCACCAAGATCACTGAGCAATTAATTTGTATTTGCTTGTGCAAGTTAACATATAAGAGGAGAAAGTGAGGTCTGCAGATACTGGAGATCAGAGATGGAAATGTGTTGCGTGCACAGAAAGATACATCAAATTGCACCAAGATCACTGAGCAATTAATTTGTATTTGCTTGTGCAAGTTAACATATAGACATTCTTTGGGACTCCTGTCCACCTTTTTTTTCTATTCTGCCAAAAGCAATATTGAATCTTTTACATCCACGTGATAACTATAGGCCAGGGCTGCGTTTAACATCATGCTACAGATAACTGGTATGATGTTGGGTCCATACTTCAGGTTCTGAACAGCCCCAGAATGGTCAAGATAAACTTCAAGCTAAAGCACTGACTTCAGCGTTAAGTACAAAAGGCTAGTTTAGGGAGGGAGTGAAACAGGCGCTTGATATAAGCTTACTAAAGTTGTGGAGTTCGGGCAC
This sequence comes from Chiloscyllium plagiosum, assembly GCF_004010195.1. Classification (NCBI taxonomy): domain Eukaryota; kingdom Metazoa; phylum Chordata; class Chondrichthyes; order Orectolobiformes; family Hemiscylliidae; genus Chiloscyllium; species Chiloscyllium plagiosum. The sequence continues at coordinate 35,387,959 of NC_057737.1, forward strand.
TAATTGTCAGACAATGCCTCTTGTTCTAGAATCACCAACCAATGGCAATGATTTATATTTACTTACTCTGCGTTCTCCTCTTAATATCTTGAAGATTTTGATCATATCACCTCTTAACCTTCTAAATTCTAGAGAAAACAGGCCTAATTTGTTCAATCTCTCATCATAGCTTAACCCCTTAAGTCCAGGTATTTTTCTTATAAATCTGCATCATACTCCATCCAAGGCCAGATATTTGTCCTAAGGTGGGATGCCAGATCTGCTCACAGTACTCCAAGTGAGGTCTAGCCAAGGTTTTGTATAACTGTAGCATTATTTTTGTACTCTTGTACTCCAGTCCTCAAGATACAAAGCCAGCATTCCATTAGCTTTCTTGATACTATTCTGCACCTGTTTGTGGCATTTTAAATATCTATGCACCTGACCCCCAAGTTTCTTTGGGCATCTACTGTATTATATTCATACTATGTAGAATGTACACTGATCAATCCTTTGGCATTCATAGAGTCACATCTATTTTCCGTGAACATGGTGTCTCATCTAGTTTAACATCAGCATTCAAATTATTATTATTTGACCACAAGATAATGCAGCAGAATTAGGCCATTCAAGCAATCGAGTCTGCTCTGCCAATGAAGAAGGATTATACCCAAAACGTCGACTTTTCCACCTCCTGATGCTGCCTTGCTTGTTGTGTTCTTCCAGCCTCCTGTTTGGCTACTTTGGATTCTTGCATCTGCAGTTTCTTTGGTCTCTAACTGTCATTTGATCACGGCTGATATTTTCCTCAACTTCATTCTCTTGCCTTCTCCCCATAACCCTTGACCCCCATACTAATCAAGAACCTATCTATCTCTGTCTTAAACTTGGCCTCCACAGTCCTCTGCAGCAATGATTTCCACACATTAACCACCCTCTGGCTGAGGAAATTCCTACTTTCTCAGTTCCAAAGAATTGTCCCTTCACTCTGAGTCTGTGTCCTCAGGTCATAGTCTTTCCTACTAATGGAAACATCTTCTCCATGTCCACTCTATCCAAGCAACACAGTATTCCATAAGTTTCAATCAGATACCCCATCATCCTTCTAAATTCTGTCAAGTACAGAACTACTCCTCAACCACTCCTTATATGATAAACCCTTCATCCACAGGATAATTCTTGTACACCTCCTCTGGACCCTCTCCAATGCCAGCACATCCATCCTTATTTTTGGGATCTAAAACTGCTCATAATATTCCAAATGCAGTCTGACTTATTTTCTGTCCTACTGAATGGTTACCATTAATGAGTCTATAGACTACTCCCACCGGTGTTTTTTTTCCCTTTGTTATTTCTTACCGCTAGCCATATAATTTCTACATCATCTGATCAAAGATAATTTCTTGCTAATGTACTAATTCCTAATATGAACAAAGCCATCCCACCCCACCTTTCCTTCCTGTATGTCCTTATGAAAGAGCACATGCTCCTGAATGTTCGGTTCCCAGCTTTGATCTCTGTGTAACTATGCCTCCATAGTAACTATAAGATTATACCATTTAACTTTTATTTATGCTGTTATCTGCTTATTTCAATTAATACTAATATTAATTAAAGTTAAGAGCCATTAATTTTGTTTTTCACCTTTTTTCACCCTTTTGCCCTACTTGCCACTTTTTACAATGCTTGTATAATCTGTCCCATCCTATCCCCCTATAGGTATCACTGGCAATACATATGCCCTGCAATGCTGCCTTATCCTTTTTATTTTCAAACTTACATTTCCTTCCTCATGACTGTCCCATTACCCTCTTATTAGTTTAAAGCTCTCTCTACAACCCTAGTTATTCAATTTGCCGCAACATTGATACCAGCACAAGTCAAGTGAAGACCATCTGTTTGCAACAGCTCCCTTCTACCCTAGTAAGGGTGCCAGTGTTCAATGAAGAGAAACCCATTCATCCCACACCATACGTTTGACATCTTATCTTTATTTACTCAGTATCAATTTGCCTGTGGCTCAGATGATAATCCTTAGATTGTCATTGTGGAGGTTCTGCATTTGTCATTGCAAAGGTTTAGTCCTGAGTTTCCCAAGTCTCAGAAAGATGCTACAGGGAATGGGAAGTAAACTGATATGTTGAATGCTGTTCTTTCCCTTCCAAGATGAAAAAAAATTGAGATCAATGCTACCTACTTAGCACATTTACCTGGATACAAGGTTAACATCTTTCGTATTGCCATGAAAAATTAACCATTCCTGAGATCAGGTTACAGGCTTCCCCACAAATCAATGATTGTTAAAGACAGGTAGCAGTTTCTCTGTTTTCAGCCAAGAGAAAAGACTCCAAGGCTTTGTGAACTCACACACCTGGATATGCAAGGGAGATGGTCTTTAGTTGAAGAGGTCCATTCTATAGCCATCTATAGATAGTGAGAGATTTGTCTTGGTATGAAGATTGGAACTCAGAGCTGCTATTCAGCAAAACAGGCATACAGTAACCCTCTGGAAACTGGAAATAACTGCAGACTGTCTGCTCTAAGGGTTGTAATTCCAAAGAGAGTATGTGTGATATGTGTAATAGGAAATCATGACTGAATTTTTAAGTATAAGTTGCCTACACAAAGAAAATAGCATTTATTAAATAGTGCATTGGTTTTGTTTGCAAGGGAAAATGAACATTACTAGTCACAATGAACATCACTGTGAACATCACTACTCCAGCATTTATTGCCCATCCCTAATTACTTGGCCGAAGGTGGTGCTAAGTTCTTCTTGACTTCTGTACTTCTTGGAGTGTAGGAGGGAGTTCCAGAATTTTGACCCAGAGACAGTGAAGTAACAGCATTATGGTTCAAGTCAGGATGGTGTGTGACTTGGAGGGGAACTTCCAGGTTGTGGTGTTACCATGTATCTGCTGTCTATCTGCTGTAGAGGTCAGGTTTGGTAGGAACTGTCTAAGGAGCCTTAGTAGGTTATTGCTGTACACCTTAGGGATGGGAAGGGAGCAAATGTTGAAAGTGGTCAATTGGAAGCCCGCGAAGTAGGCTGCTTTCTTTCTGGATGGTATCAAGTTTCTTAACTGTTATTGGAACACCCTGGATTGTGTTTTGTGGATGGTATTCAGGCTTCAGGGAGTTCAGAGATGAATTACTCCCCACAGTGTTCCACGCTTCTGGCTACACCTTCTAGCAACAGTATTTATATGACTGGCCAGTACAGTGATTTATTCTCTGCAAGATTCCGCTCCTCTGACCTGCTGTTGTCGCTACAGTATTTATATAGCTGATCCAGTTCAGTTTCTGGCCAATCATAACCCCCAGGATATTAATAGTAGGGGATTCAATGATCGTTAATATCATTGCATGCCAAGAAGCAATGACTAACCTCTCATTACCTGGCACTTGTGTGGGGTGAGTTTTACATAACGTGTTAGCTACAGGAACATTCTTAAAAAGACATACAGTACATATCACATTTATAAATTATTAGCCTGTATGGGGTTGCAACAATATGGCATCTTTTAAATTTTAGTTTTATATTTTCTATGTATCTGAAGAGCTTTAATCAGTTAATACTGGTTCTAATTTGATTTAGATACCTATCCCTCTAAGTAGTGTCAAAATATATGGATGTGTAATTGGTCTTATGTCCCAATAAATTGATACAATCAATAATCAACAAGCAAAACGTGCATCTTTTCATTGATATTACCATATCTAAGTAATTAGGGATGTGATGTGGTGTCACACCGCAGCCAGAAGACCAGGTTCAAGTCCTATGTGCACTGGAGGTGTGTCATAGCATGTCTGAACAGGTTAATTATGATAATTATACAGGTAACTGACAGCCTGATACTAATCCAACTTTGTTTTCAAATACCATAGTCTAAGTAGATCTGTATTCTCAGATTTTGTGTATGATAAACATTATGTAATCAATGTCTCAGTTATCAGTTGTCAGTACAATTAGCTATGATATAACAAAGCAACCTGAAATTTAAACCTGGACAAAAAATCCTATAAAACTATAAAATCTACCGAGAAAGTGAGGTCTGCAGATGCTGGAGATCAGAGATGGAAATGTGTTGCTGGAAAAGCGCAGCAGGTCAGGCAGCATCTAGGGAACAGGAGAATCGACGTTTCGGGCATTAGCCCTTCTTCAGGAATGAGGAAAGTTGGTCCAGCAGGCTAAGATAAAAGATAGGGAGGAGGGACTTGGGGGAGGGGCGTCGGAAATGTGATAGGTGGAAAGAGGTCAAGGTGAGGGTGATAGGACAGACTGGGGGGGGGGCGGAGAGGTCGGGAAGAAGATTGCAGGTTAGGAAGGCGGTGCTGAATTCAAATTCAGCACCGCCTTCCTAACCTGAGATC
>NC_057737.1:35395264-35398763 GCF_004010195.1 Chiloscyllium plagiosum
AGGGAACAGGAGAATCGACGTTTCGGGCATTAGCCCTTCTTCAGGAATGAGGAAAGTTGGTCCAGCAGGCTAAGATAAAAGATAGGGAATATCTTTTATCTTAGCCTGCTGGACCAACTTTCCTCATTCCTGAAGAAGGGCTAATGCCCGAAACGTCGATTCTCCTGTTCCCTAGATGCTGCCTGACCTGCTGCGCTTTTCCAGCAACACATTTCCATCTATAAAATCTACCAGATGGTCTGGGATGAAACTTGATCATGTATATTCCCTTTATATAAATCTGAAATTGCTCAGGTCAGTGATCATACTCCAGTGACCTACTTCTTTATGATATAAAGATAGGACTCAATACGTAAGTAGAATTCAGCAAAAACCACCCGACACTATCACACAGATTTGAACATAATTGTACAAAGACATAAAGGTGAAGTACTTCAGATTCTGGAAATCTGAAGTAACAGAAAATGCTGGAGATTCTCAGTAACCAGAAATGCTGAAAGGTCATAGGTCTGAAACTCAGTTCCTCTCGCTGCAGATCCTGCTAGACCTGTTGAGATTTACAGGATTATTTACTTTAATATCTGGTCTTACAGTGACTATGTTTTGCAGCTTTTTATTCATTGTTACTCTTTGGCAAGAAGCCTTTGATGAATGCATCCTCAATAATTGTCACTGGCAAAAATAAGCTGAGTGTATTGGGGATCACTGAATTGCAGGGGGATGATAAATGTAATATCTGTTTATTTGTAATATAACACCAGTGAGAGGACTTCCTACTTGGTGCAGATATATTCTCAATGTCAGTGTCAGGCTGAGAAAATGAGAGGTGCCTGTGAGTGCAATGCTGCTTTCTGATGCTCAATGATACCTATTTTACAAACAGCCTGGTGTCATGTGATTATCATCTTTTGCAACAACATCAATTTTGGTAAAACATTACAGTTGCTCAGAGAGCACGCATTTTAACAGTTAACTAGAAACAAAACACTGCAGATGCTGAAACAAGCACAGAGAATGCTAGAGAAACCCACCAGGTCTGGCAGCATCTAGGAAGAGAGAAACAGAGTTAACATTTCAAGTCCAGTATGGCTCTTCTTCAGAACTAAAGAAGTCTTACTAGACCTGAAATATTAACTCTGTTTCTCTCTCCACAGATACTGTCAGAGTTGCTGGCTTTCTGTAATTTTCTATGTATTTATTTTAACTGTTAGACTGTTATAGTGGTGCAAGTAAATTTCTCCATATCCTAAGCAATCAATTAGTTTGAGTATGAGCCAGTCTTGGAAATCAAAATCATGTGGTCGTAACTATTTTAATTTTTTTAAAAATTCAATAAAATATTTAATGAAAACACCATCACCTTAAGTGAGGCTCAAAACCATGATCTTGGGATCATCTGCCCCTGACCTAACACAGTTCTGCAGGAAATTCTGGCAAAAGCATTTCCAACTTACTTGCTTGTTCAGTTTGTTCCAACAAATCAAAAGGAAAATATTGTTAAATGGTTAATGTTGTAGTCTTCAACTGGTCTAGAGCAAAGCCACCTTGGTGGGAGAACCTATGCATGCACTTATGTAAATGTTCCTGGTACCTTTCTGGTCATCAGCAAGAATTATATTGTAAATTCACAAATGGTTTTATCTCACTGTTTATTCTGTTGTTGGGAATTTTCAGTTCTGGGGGAGGTGAGAACAATGGCAGTTAGATGAACTTAACTTGGCAACAGTTGAAAATCAGACTCTCATTCAACTTTAGTGATTACATTTTCTGACCTCCCAATGAGAATTTATCAATAAGCTCATCTATATACAATAGCATGTCATTAAAACCACAAGTTGCTGGAATAAAGTCAGTCTTCCCACTTAACCTCTGCCCAATCACAAAATCCATTGTTTCAGATACTAGATGACACATAATGTACCTGACACATATCATTCCTTCCTCAAATTCAGATTAAGTATTTGCTACTTTGACCCTAAAGCAAAAGAGCTTTAAATGGTCTTTCTATTGAGTTATGGTGTAAGCTCCCCAAGTTGAGGCATTGAAAGAGATGACCCAGGCTGTGTTTGTGGGCCATTTTCCAGAGACCCTGGAATGACATGCCTGATAAGGTCTCTAGAAATAAAAACAGAAATTACTCAAGAATCTCAGCAGTTCTGGTAGCATCTGTGAAAAGAAAAACAGGGTTAAAATTTGAAGTCCAATAGGATTCTTCTTTGAGTCATGCTAGATTCAAACCATTAACTCTGTTTCTCTCTCTCCACACAGGTGCTACCGGACTTGTTAAGTTTCTTCAGCAATTTCTATTTTTGTTTCAGATTTCCAGCATGTGCAGTATTTTATATCTATTTGAGGTATCAAGGGAGCTTAAATGAAATGGACTTAAAGGGGAAAAATGCACTACAAAAAGAACTATAGTTTCTTGGAAGTTATTTTAGACGGTATTGTGAGCATGATATGAGAAACAACAAGATTCTGGATGAAAGATATGATTTTTGTTTTCCCCTTTCAAGAGGACACAAGAAACAGAGGTTAGAAGAGAGAAGGTGGTGGAGGGTTGCTTTTCAGACTGGAGGGCTGTGACCAGTGGTGTGCCATGAGGATTGGGGCTGAGTCCGCTGCTTTTTGACATTTATATCAATGATTTGGATTTAAACTTAGGAAGTATGATTAGTAAGTTTGTAGGTGACACCGAAATTATAGGGTTAGTGGATAGTCAAGAAGGTTACCTCAGAATAAAATGTGATCTTGATGAGATGAGCCAATGGGCTGAGGAGTGGCAGATGGAATTTAATTTAGATACATGTGAGGTGCTACATTTTGGAAAGGCAAATCAGGGCAGGTCTTATACACTTAAGGTAAGGTCCTGGGGAGTGTTACTAAACAAAGAGATCTTGGAGTGGAGATTCATAGTGCCTTGAAAATGGAGTTGCAGATGGATAGGATAGTAAAGAAGGCATTTGATATGCTTTCCTTTATTATTCAGAGCATTGAGTATAGGAGTTGGGAGGTCACATTATAGCCATACAGGACATTGGTTAGGCCACTATTGGAGTTCTGGTCTCCCTGTTATAGGAAGGATGTTGTGAAACTTGAAAAGGTTCAGAAAGGATTTATAAGGATGTTGCCAGAGTTGGAGAGTTTGAGCTACAGGAAGAGGCTGAATAGAGTGGGGCTATTTTCCCTGGAGATTTGGAGGCTTGGGAGTGACCTTACGGAGGATGATAAAATCACGAAGGGTGTGGAAATGATAAATAGACAAGGTCTTTTCCCCAGGGTGGAACAGTCCATCTTCCGCAGCTACATTGGCACCACCCCCCACCTTTTCCTCCGCTACATCGATGACTGTATCGGCGCTACCTCGTGCTCCCACGAGGAGGTTGAACAGTTCATCCACTTTACCAACACCTTCCACCCCGACCTCAAATTTACCTGGACCATCTCAGACTCCTCCCTCCCCTTCCTAGACCTTTCCATTTCTATCTCGGGCGACCGAATC